>NW_024412405.1:15143441-15250060 GCF_014898765.1 Herpailurus yagouaroundi
GAGTCATGAGTTCAAGCCCCATTTTGGGCTGCACAATGGACGTGAAGCGGAAGGAAGGAAGGAAGGAAGGAAGGAAGGAAGGAAGGAAGGAAGGAAGGAAAGAAAGAAAGAAAGAAAGAAAGAAAGAAAGAAAGAAAGAAAGAAAGAAAAAGAAAGGAGGGAGGGAGGGAGGAAGAAAATATTCCTATCTCTATTTTAGTACTGATTATAACAATAGTAATTTTTGTCAGAAAAATATTCTCTTTCTTAGTACTAATGATAACAATAGTAATATTTGTCAGACACTTCTCTATACACTTTCCTAATCTCACTTAATCCTTACAGCAATGCTGAGTGAAATAAGCCAGGCAGAAAAAGACAATACCTCATGGCATCATTTATATGCGGAATCTGGGGTGGGGGGTTGGGTGGGGAGTCACATTCATAGAACAGAGAGTAGAAAAATAAATGCCACGGGCTGGGGTGAGGGAAATAGGGAGAGGCTGATGAAAGGGTATAAATCTTTAACTCTAAGATGAGTAAGGTCTGAGGAGCTAATGTAAAACATGGTGACTACAGTTGATGACACTATATTGTATAATTGAAAAGTTGCTGAGAATAGAATTTAAATATTCTCACCAAAAAAAATTTAAAAACATAAATATATACATGAGGTGAATAATGTGTTAACTAGATGAGAAGATTCTTTACATAATGTATACATACGTATCAAATTACCATGATGTACACTTTAAATCTAATCGTACCATTTTATTTCTTAATTATACCTTAAGAAAGCTGAATTAAAAAAAAAAATCCTTACAGCAGTACAACTGACTCTCCCATTCTCCAGAGGATAAGTAATTTGCCCACAGTCACAATTAGAAAATTCCAGATCCAGATTTGAACCCAGTTCTCTGGCTCCTGAGCATGTCTGGATAAGTTACTTGACCAAAGTCATCCAATGAATAATATTAAAGATTCGACTTGTGTTCTGACCCCAGGCTCAATATTCTCTCTGCCACCCTGAGCAGAATGTCTTTGCTCTCTATCTTGAAGGGATGCTCCTTTTTACTTTCCATCTGCCTACTCCTACTTCTGTTACAAGAAATGACTCCTATTGAACTCCTATGAACTCCAGCTTTATTGAACTCAGCTGGCTTTTGTAAATAGAAGGTGTTCTACAAAACAGCCACATTTTTGGCTGCTTGAATTATACATATATATTCATTTGTTCGATCAAAATGTTTTTTAATTTTTTAATGTTTATATTTGAGAGAGAGAGAGAGAGAGACAGTGCATGAGCAGGGGAGGGGCAGAGAGAAAGAGAGAGAGAGATGGAGACAGAATCTGTAGCAGGCTCCTGGCTCCGAGCTGTCAGCACAGAGCCTAATGTGGGGCTTGAACTCACAAACTGTGAGATCATGACCTGAGCCAAAGTCGGACACTCAATCCACTGAGCCACCCAGGCACCTCCAATCAAAAAAGTTTTTTTAAACATCCACTAGTTGTGGGCACTGTGCTAAGCCTTGAGGCACAAAAGTGAGTAAGACAGTGCTCACATTGCGATGGGAAGATAGATGAGTAAACTATGGAGTGGCACTAAGATGGGAAGGAACAACACACAGGAGACAGTGAGTGCACACAGGAGGTAATTAACCCAGGCAGAGCCATCAGGAACATGGACACTGGGACCTGGAAGGTGAACTGAGGTCATTCAGTAGTGGGAATGGAGCCAGAAGGAAGAGAATGCATAGGGACTAAGTGTGTCTAGTCAGGGAGGGTGGGAGAGACAGGTCCTCCAGAGGACCACAGATATGTGGTGTGCTAGGGCTAGAAGATCAGCTCCAGTGTGTGTATGTGTGTGTGTGTGTGTGTGTATACAGGGCGGGTGGTGGAGCATAAGGCGACTGAAAGCATTGAATGTCTCTATGCAGAGACTGACTTGAACAAAGTTGCTTTTTAGAAAGCTCATTCTGGCAGTGAGATGGAGACCAAGCTGGAAGTGGGCAAGTCTAGAGGCAGAAAGACCAACTAGAAGCCACCCTGAATTGTGATGGCCTGGACTGGGTAGGGGGCAGAAGGAGGTAGTGAGGCAGACGGACTGAGAAGTTTTGGGGAAAGAGAAAGTCATAGAGATAAATTAGATACAGGAATGAAGAAGAGGAATCAACAATGAGGCCTAGGGTTCTGGCTTGATGGTGGGGCCACATCAATGGTGTCTCATCAACTCTTGAACCACACTTACTGCAGCCTTCAAAGCCCATCATGTCTGGGTCCCAGCCACCTCTCCAACCCCACCTAGCTCAGTGTTGCTCACCAGACTCCCCTGCTGCGTTCCCCTGCATACCTCAAGCTTGTCTCCACCTTCAGCTCTCTTCATCAACTGTTCCTTGCACCTGAAGCAGACGTTCTCCAAATTCACATCGCTGGTTCCTTCTTGTCCATCAGGTCCCTCCTGAAATGCCCCCTCCTCAAAAGACCCTCCTTGACCACCCTGTCTGGTTTTTTTTATTTTATAGTACTTCTCATTATCTACCTTTAGTTTCTTTGTTACTTATTACTTGCTAACTGCTACCTCTTCACTTCTAAGTGTATGCTCTTATGAAAGCGAGAATCTCCAACAGCTCAGGCAGCACCTAGCGTATGGTAAGTAGTTGGCAAATATTTGCTGAATGAATGAATGAATGAATGAATGGCAAATATTTGCTGAATGAATGAATAAATAAATGAGTGCATGAATGAGTGGAGAACTCATAGGGACGGGAAACTGGGGACATATGAAAGAGTTCAATTTTTGACATGAGGTACTAGATGGGTATTAGCAATAAGAGCATAGTTACCATCCAGAAGGTGGACAACATGGAGCTCAGAACAGAGTCTGTGCCTGACAACGGATTCCGTCATCCACCTACAGATGGGAACTGAGGGTCTGCAACTGAAGGAAAGTGCCCAGGCAGAGAGCAAAATTAAGAAGGCAAGAGAGCCAGCACCTAGAACAGTACCTGGCACACAGTAAATACTTAATAAGTGTTTATGACACAAATCAACAAATGAATGGATGGATATGTTACAGTTACTTGCACACACATCTGATCCTATAAAACGCTATGTAAGTTTCATTTGGACATCAAGTTTGGACCATTTATCTTTTTAACACTTACAGTCTACTACATGGTTCAATAAATGCCAGGTGAGGAAATTCACAATATGTTATAAATTTTTATCACCTAATTTACTCCTTAACATCTAAGGTCCAGGAGATCTGTGTCAATGTGGGTGGACTGCATCACTGCTCACAAGTATCTGCTTTCTCCTCTTGCCCCTAACCCACCCCTGCCCTTTGAGATTAGCCAGGTGATTTGCTTCAGCCAATGGCCTGTGAGCAGACATGATGTATATCACATCAAGTCATGGCTTTAAATCCAACTGTGTACTCGATTTAGCCTCTTGGGTTCAGTCTCACTGCCAGAAGATGCCCCAGATAGGAGCTGCTCCTTTTGGTCTGTGTTCCAGAATGATAACACAAATGGAACAGACCCACAGTAATTCAGCAACCTGGACGCCCAGATGGTATGATATATAGACCCACAGCCAATCCATAGCCACAAGTAAAATGAACAAGAAACACATTTTTGCTAGTGTAAGCCACCGAGACTTGAGGGTTATCACTGCAGCAAAAGTTGAGCAATTCTTAGATTCCCCATAAGACATGAAGGCCTCCAGGATGAAAGTAAGGGAGTGCAGACCTCAAAGACAAGGTCTTCCTCGACAAATTCCACACAAAACAACTTGAGAGATAGCCCTACATCCCTTCCTAGAAGGAAGTTCAGGCCAAGAGGATGTCATTTACACCTTACATAGTGGCATGTGTCCAACTAAAAACTGAAGGATGAATCATCCAGGAATTGATATTCATTATTAAATAAGATTCGATTGGGGGCGCCTGAGCGGCTCAGTCTGTTGAGCGTCCGACTTCAGCTCGGGTCGCCAACTCGCAGTTCATGAGTTGGAGCTCCGCGATGCGCTCTGTGCTGACAGCTTGGAGCCTGGAGCCTGTTTCAGATTCTGTGTCTTCTTCTCTCTCTGTTCTTCCCCTACTTATGCTCTGTCTCTCTCTCTCTCAAAAATAAATAAAGATTAAAAATAATTTAAAAATAAATAAATAAATAAGATTCGAGTGAATCTGCTATTAGAGACTCTATCATGACCCCTCTGGTCTATTACACCATCTTGTATTCAGCCTCCACTCACTACCTCTGTTTTGAATGTTTTCAGTTTTAAACCTATAGCTCTTAAGCTACTCTGAAAGAAAACTTAATAAAACTATAACCATAAAGGAGCATTAAAGTAATGATGATAAAAATAATCAATTTTCATTTCTTTTACAGTCCTGTAAGTCTTATGGATTTAATCAAGTCATGAAATTTTTTTCATAGAAAATTACAGGTAAAGAAAAATGAACTGAAATACATTTTCCCACTCTTGCTTAATCAAAATGAATCCCTCAAGTAGGAAAATATAAATACCTGTATTAAGAAATTTATTCTTGGGGCACCTGGGTGGTTCAGTTGGTTAAGTGTCCAACTTTGGCTCAGGTCATGATCTCATAGTATATGAATTGAAGCCCCACATTGAGCTTTGTGCTGACAGCTCAGAGCCTGGAGCCTGCTTTGGATTCTATATCTCCCTCTCTCTGTGTTCCTCTCCTACTTGCACTGTGTCTCTCTCAAAAATAAATATTAAAAAAATTTTTTTAGAAGTTTATTCTTGCTGGCTATAGCTACACATTTTTTATTATGTGATAATATGAATCTTAATGTTTGTATCGAAAATTAAATAAAACATAAACTAGTATATTGGGAGAAAGATTTTTAATTTGCATATAAAGTAACCTAGACTCTCCTATCTATACCTTCAATGACAATTACAGGGTATCCTAAATGCAGTTGTCTGACAGCAGTAACAATTAAATATTGATAACTTTAATGATAAAGTAAACATACGAAGAAAATCGGTGAAGAATTATTTCACAGGATTCACAGTTTATAGAGGAAGAGAAAGGCCATTTTGAGCAATAATATGCCAGACACCATACAAGGCCACTTTATACGTATTTATTTTCATTCACAATGTCTAAAACAGAAGCATGTATGTTAGCTTTGTTTTACTGATAAGAAAAATGACTCAAAAAAAGATTTTAAAATTGATCGAGGCTTTACTTAATTTTCTAGAAATTTTACTTTGATTTTGAAACCAAAACAATGTTACATGTAAGTCATAATGAAGACTGATATTCAACTTCATCTGAAAGTTACTATAAGCAACACACTTATTTAAACCATAGTCCTATATATAATAGTATGTTAAATTCTCTAAAGTTTGTTAATTGAAACAGAGTATGTGGTAAGCGTCACCTGTGACAGGATTTGTGACCATCCCAGAGATGTGAGCAGATGCCATTTCCATGAGCCAGTGCTGATGCAGAAAAGGGGGCACGCCAGCAAATAGAAATATACATTTCAATACCTTATATACAAGTATTTCCATGTATCACCAGCAGCACTTTGCAAATAAAATGATTACAACCTGAGTGGCTAAAAGTTGGTTGTTGCCCAAGGAGGATCAACCTTTGCTTAGATACCAATCTTTGCTTAGAAGAATAGGAACTCATTTTCAGGTGTCCATTCTCAATGGAGAGAAAGAAGTTATCACTAAATTCTGCTACCTGGGGAGTAAGCTCTTTGACAGCAGCTTGACAGATAAAGAAGTAATCAGCCAGATCAGAAAAGTCAACATGTCCTTTAGCAGGCTGGCAGACAGAACAGAACACCAACATGGCATTGATCTACAGATCAAAGGTGTCAGATCCACAATGCATTGAGGTGGTAGAGATCTAGTCATAAGAATCACTGAGTCAGACTTCATTAAAGAAAGTCAGATGGCCAAAATCAAGTGCCAGAACCTGTTATACAACCCAAGGTGAACCCATGCGCACTATGGTCACATCACAGAAAACTTGGGCTTTGGAATCAGTTCAGGATGAGTCCTGAACTGACTCATCCACTGTCTAACTGGGATATCTTGACCAAATTGATGCTCTGAATCTCAATTTCCTCCTCTGTAAAATGAGGAACGTGAAATGAGGCTCTGGGAAACGGGGCTAATGCCTTACATTTCTGGTGAAGAGTAAATGAGATAGCATAGGTGAGCTGTCCAGCACTTAGCAGGTGCTCAGTAAATGACAGCTATTTATGTTATAAATCATTTGATCAGCTTGGAAATGGTGTTCTCAGCAGTTCCCAGCAGATATGGGATAGAAATGCGATATCACAAAAGTTGCCTCAAGGTGAACAAATTCAAGTAAGTCCAAAAGACGTCAGAAAAACGTTTTAAAGGCACGTGGAAGCACAACCTCAAAGAGTGTGCTTTTCCCTGCAAAATGCCGATAAGCAGCCGCTGCCGCCGCTCGAAGCTAGAGAGTGTGTTGGGATGACTCCTTTGCAGCAACGGTGGTAGACAGATTGTGGGAAGCAAGGAAATCAGATCCATCAGAGCTCAGGGAATCCTGTGCCACAAACCAAGAAATGGTTTTCATAGCAAATTACATCGCGGACACTCTTCATCACAGTAGCCACTTCCATCACAGCTACCCCTCCACCCTCACGGCATCATCTCTAAACCTGAAGGGCAATAAAATAAAAAATGCTCCCCTGTTCCACTGTGAATAAAGGTGAAGACCGTATGCCTAGGATTATACGTAATCCACACACAGAACTAAAACAAGGAGGAGCGCCTGGAAGGCTCAATGGATTAAACCACCAACTCTTGATTTCAGCACAGGTCATGACCTCACAGTTTGTGAGTTCGAGCCCCCCATCAGGCTCTGTGCTGACAGTGCAGAGCCTGCCTGGGATTCTTTCTCTCTGCCACCCCTTTGAAAAATAAATAAACATTTAAAAAAGAACTAAAACAAGGAAAAGAGGCTTATATATCACAGAGTCTAATTAAAAATAGATATTTGAAGAAACATTCAGGGAAAAAGCATACCCTCCCTCAGAGAAGTGGTTTACACACCTGCCCACAGAGTCAAAAATAATATAAAGTGGTGACCCTGATGTCCACAATTTACTTGGATTTTCAAATATCTCTAGATAGGGCTTTAAGTCCGAGGGTGATTTATACCCACACACAAAGGTCTCCTTAGTGGAAAGGCGTCCAGATATTACTTTGAATCCCATCAAACTTTCAAGACCCATCCACCTAACAACCACCAGGTACATAATAATGTAAAGTCAAAATGTAAACTTGTATACGTGGGCCATAAGGCTCAGCAGGAGAAAGGTCACTAGAGACAGGTGAAAGAAACATTCAATCATTGCCCACAATCACATAGGCTGTCTCCTTCAGGATTCCTGTGGTTGAAATTCTAAAGAAGTCCCCAGAGCTCCACCTTTCCCAAACGGCGAAACTCAGAGGGTAGAGCAGGTATCTTAGTGCTCTGAGTCAACTTGTTTTTCTTCTTTCTTTTTGCCCAAATGGAACACACTTTGGAGAGCCTTGTCTGTTTGCAGTGCACACATGAAAAGTGAAAGCCAGGCTGTTTGCTAATTGTCAAAAGGAAAAAATTACACATACATATATATGTATACTGTGCATGCATATACACGTGCATATTTGTATGTAGGCACATTACATATATATACCATTTATACACATAAAACATAGACACACATATGTGTACATACACACATATACATACAGTACATGACTGCATTTAGACCTACTCCAGTTTTTTTTAGCATCTCTGCCCAACTGGGGAGGAGCACATGGGCCCTATATGTGTGAATAAATGCTTCCAACTGCAAACATCACATGGTAAGTACCCACACGTGACCCAAAGCATGATCCGCAAAAGCAAAGAGAAAGAGATACAGAGTCGAATTCAGGAAGCTAAATAATTTCAAGTGCCTGTATTTTCACTGCCTCTAAATTCAAGCAAAATAAACAATTTTGGAATTGAACAAGTGCTACTGAAAACATTACGTGGAGTATATATGTGTGTGCTTCTGCATATGGCCCAAATCCTTAAAATCAATTAATATGCAAGAAAATGCAGCAAACTTATATAAGGTAAAACTCTGCGTGGTTAAAAGAGGTAACAGTAAGAATGCATGTTTTCCATAGCACTTTAGAACGTTCAAAATGGCCTCTGTCCCCTGGCTGTGGTGCAGGGAGTGGTCAGCGGCCACACCAAAGACAGCATAATAGATATGCAGCCAACAGTTTCAGTTTGAGGCCCACCTTTGTCACTCTTTAGCTCTGGAATATCAGAAGTGAAGTTCCTCTTCTAAAAAAGGCAAATATTCATACCTAGTCTACCGGGTTGCTCTGAGGCATAAATAAGAAAACACTTTGTAAATGTTAAAGCATTCTACAAATAAGGAGAAAAAAAAAAAGACACAATCTCTTGAACAACTCCAAATGGATGGGACAGGTATTTTTATCCCAATTTCCCACTAGGAAACTCAGTGCACTCATATGACAGACAGCATTCTGTAACATCCAAATTGGTGACCAGCTGATTCTAGCTCACTTGTCTTAAAGTACAATTCCTCACTTTTATTATTAGTTATTAAGATCATATTTTGTATTTTTTTAATTTAAATTCCTGTCAGTTTGCATACAATTGTTACATTAGTTATATAATTAGTTATATTAGTTTCAGATGTACCATATAGTGATTCAATACTTCCACACATCACCCGGTGCTCATCATGACAAGTGCCCACCTCATCATGTATTTTAAATATCTTCAAAACAAACTACAAATACACAATTTCCTCAAATCCATGTTTTTATAATATCATGATGAGCTACATAATGCATCTAAAACATTTTAAAATTATTTTTAAACAGTGAAAGTGAGATGTGTACAACCATATATTTTTTGTTCATTCATTCAGTAATTCAACTGAATATCTACCACATTGTCTACCCTGTCCTGGGGCTCTGTGGGTTTAGCAGGGAAGATGAGATCCCTAACCTCATGATGTTTGCATTCTCCTCAAAAAGATAGTCAATAATCAACCAAGTAAATAAGAAAAGTACATGATGGGGGTGGGGGCACCTGTGTGGCTCAGTCAGTTGAGTATCTGACTCTTGCTTTCGGTTAAGGTCATGATCTCATGTTTCATGAGTTCAAGCCCCACAAAGGGCTCAGCACTATGCTTAGGATTTTCTCTCTCTCTCCCTCTCTCTCTGCCTCTCCCTTACTCTTTCTCTCTCTCTCAAAATAAATAATTGAACCTTAATTTTTTTTTCAAAACAGAAGAAAGAAAAAACCATGATGGTAAGTGTACTGAAGAAAATAAATAGGGGACTGAGAAAAAACTAGGAAAGCCAGCATGGAAGGGGAGGGAGGAATGACCTGTTAGAACAGATGATGAGAAGCACTCTGCATGATGCGACCTTCCCAGGAAGACCTGAAAGAAGAGAAGGCTAGCCTAGTAAAATAATGAAGGAAGAAGATGGCGTAACAGCATGGAAGGTTTTTTTGCATCTCACATCCATGAAATACAGCCAGATCAACACTAAACCATCCTGCACACCTACAAAACTGATTTGAGGATTAACACAACAATCTGCACAACCTGAACCACAGAATTCAGCAAGTACACAGTGCAGAGAGGTGAACTGGGGGAGAGAAGCCGCGGAGGGCAGGGAGCTGTTTTTGCTTGAGGAGAGAGGATGGAGATGGGGGGAGAGTACAGGAATAACACCTCCCACCAAAAGCGCTGGAGAGAAAGTGGAAAAGTGGAAACAGCCACAGGGACTGAACTAAAAAGGGAGAAAGGAGAAAGGAGAGGGTTAAATTCTATTAAGACTCTATAAACAGGGGGAGCGCAGAGTCTGAAACTCCGCAGCTCAATACCTGGTGGTGCTCTGGTGGGAAGGGTGAATCCCCAGGAGCAGAGTGAGGTCTGGCTCCTCGGGCCACAGGGGAAGAAGCAGTTCCCCTGGAAGAACATTTGGTAGAGGCTGTGTGGCCATCCGGTCCCAGCAGACCCTAGAGAACAACCACATTCTCTGGTGCTGGAACAAAGTCGTTAAGGGTGAAGTCTGGTGCCAGATGTGTGTTGTGATATTCCATTACCCTTGAAACGCTGCTGCTACATGATCGTGTTAACTTTTTTGGGGATGGGGTGGCACCCAGCCGCAGTCTCAGCATCAGCAGCAACACGGTCCTGCCAACGTTCCTTGGTGTGGCTGACACCCGGCCATTATTCGTGAGACTTTCCCAGACGATCTGAGCAGGTCAAAGCCATAGTCCCCCAAAAGTGAGGGGTCAGGAAACACAGCCATATCTGAGATAAAACTCAGGAGGGAGGTGCCTGGCAACCTGACAGCTTGGTCACAGACAGTGTAAAAGTGGGGAGTGGACAAAAGCCGGAGACAAAGGATGGGTGCAGATTGCTGGTCTGGGAGACCACAGAGTTCTTATACTAGAGACTGGAGAGATGGTGACACCATTTTCACCTCTTCCATGCATGCGCATGGAAGTGCCACTACAAGCGCCCCAACAATGCACCCCAGTAAGCTAAGCAGCGCCATCTAGTGGAGAACGGAGTCGTTACACTAAGCCCCGCCCAACTGGGCCAACCTTGCTCTTCAGGAACACTACAAGTCTCTCCGCCTGCTTAGTTTACAGACTATAAAGTGCTTCATAGTTTGACTTTTCGGGGAAAACGATGTAATTTCAATCGTATTTCAGTCTGTTCTCTGGCCCATCTATTCAGTTTTCTTTTTTTTTTCTTTTTCATTCCTTTTCTTTTTCTTCAATACAAAGAAAACATTTGTTTTCATTAAAAATATTTTATTTTTTGTACTATATTTTTACTTATTTATAAATCTTTCAAATTATATTTGACTTCCATCATTTCATTTTATTCTATTTCATTGTATTTATTTTTTCAAATTTTCAGACATTTTCCTTTTTTTTCTTTCTTCTTTTTCTTTTTTCTTGTTTTTTTCTCCCCCCCCTTTTTCTCTAATCTATCAAGCTCCTTTCAACAACCAAACCAAAACACACATAGGATTTAACATCATTTATTTCATTTTGTGTGTGTGTGTGCTATTTTAAATCTTTTAATTTTAATTTTTTTACCTTATTAATTCATTTTCTTCCTTCAAAATGACAAAATCAAGGAATTCATCCCGAAAAAAAGTAGGAAGAAACAACAGCCAGGGACTTAATCAACACAGATACAAGCAAGATGTCTGAACCAGAATTTAGAATCACGATAATAATAATACTAGCTGGGGTCAAAAATAGATTAAAATCCCTTTCTGTGGAGATAAAAAAAAAATAATAAAAGCTGGTCAGGATAAAATAAAAAATGTTATAACTGAGCTGCAATCTCAAATGAATGCCATGGCAGCAAGGATGGATGAGGCAAAGCAGCTAATAAGCAATAAAGAGGAGAATAATGGAGAATGAAGCAGAAAAAAAAAGGGAGACTAAGGCAAAAGAGTACGATTTAAGAATTAGAGAAATCAGTGACACATTAAAAAGGAACAACATCAGAATCATAGGGGTCCCAGAAGATGAAGAGAGAGAAAAAAGGAAAAAAGGGTAGAAGGGTTATGTGAGCAAATCACAGTGGAAAACGTTCCTAACCTGGGAATGACACAGATATCAAAATCCAGAAAGCACAGAGGACTCCCATAAGATTCAACAAAAACAGACCGTCCACAAGGCATATCATAGTCAAATTCATAAGATACTCAGGCAAAGAAAGAATCATGAAAGCAGCAAGGGAAAATAAGTCCTTAACCTACAAAGGAAGACATATCAAGTTTGCAGCAGGCCTAAGAACAGAAACTTGGCAGGCCAGAAAGGAGTGGCAGAATATGTTCAATGTGCTGAATTGGAAAAATATGTAGCCAAGAATTCTTTATCCAGCAAGGATGTCATTCAAAATAGAAGGAGAGATAAAAAGTTTCCCAAACAAACAAAAATTAAAGGAGCTTGTGACCACGAAACCAGCCCTGCAAGAAATTTTAAGGAGGACTCTCTGAGGGGATAAAAGATGATAAAAAGAAAAGAAAAAGACCAAAAGCAACAAAGACTAGAAAGGACCAGAGAACACCACCAGAAACTCCAACTCTACAAGAAACATACCGGCAATAAATTCATATATTTCAGTACTTACTCTAAATGTCAATGGACTAAATGCTCCAATCAAAAGACATACGGTAACAGAATGGATAAGAAAACAAGATCCATCTCTATGCTGTTTACAAGAGATCCACCTTAGACCTAAAGACACCTTCAGATTAAAAGTAAGGGGATGGAGGGGCGCCTGGGTGGCTTAGTTGGTTAAGCGTCCGACTTCGGCTCAGGTCATGATCTCGTGGTCCGTGAGTTCAAGCCCCGCGTCAGGCTCTGTGCTGACTGCTCGGAGCCTGGAGCCTGTTTCAGATTCTGTGTCTCCCTCTCTCTCTGACCCTCCCCCGTTCATGCTCTGTCTCTCTCTGTCTCAAAAATAAATAAACGTTAAAAAAAAATTTTTTTAAGTAAGGGGATGGAGAACCATCTATCACGCTAATGGTCGACAAAAGAAAGCCAGAGTAGCCATACTTATATCAGACAATCTAGACTTTAAAATAAAGACTGTAACAAGAGATGAAGAATGGCATTATATCATAATTAAGGGGTCTAGCCACCAAGAAGACCTAACAATTGTAAACATTTATGCTCCACATGTGAAAGCACCCAAATATATAAATCAATTAACAACAAACACACAGAAACTCATAGATAATAATAATAATAGTAGGGGACTTCAACACCCCACTTACAACAATGGACAGATCATCTAAACAGAAAATCAACAAGGAAACAATGGCTTTGAATGCCATGCTGGACCAGACGGACTTAACAGATCTGTTCAGAACATTTCACCCTAAAACAGTGGAATATACATTCTTTTCCAGTGCACAAGGAACGTTCTCCAAAATAGATCACATACTGGGACACAAATTAGCCCTCAACAAGTACAAAAAGATTGAGATTATACCATGCATATCAGACCACAACTCTATGAAACTCAAAATCGACCACAAGAAAATATTTGGAAAGGTAACAAGCACTTGGAGACTAAAGAAAATCCTAGTAAAGAATGATGGGCTAACCAAGAAATTAAATAGGAAATTAAAAAGTACATGGAAGCCAATGAAAATGATAACACCACAGACCAAAACCTCTGGGACGCAGCAAAGGCGGTCGTAAGAAGACAGTATATAGTAATCCAGGCCTTCCTAAAAAAGAAAGAAAGTTCTCAGATACACAACCTAACCTGACACCTTAAAGAGCTGGAAAAAGAACAGCAAATAAAGCCCAAAACCAGCAGAAGACAGGAAATAATAAACATTGAGCAGAAATCCATGCTATCGAACCCAAAAAATAGTAGAACATATCAATGAAACTAGAAGCTGGTTCTTTGAAAGAATTAACAAAATTGATAAACCACTAGCCAGGTTAATCAAAAAGAAAAAGGAAAGGGCCCAAATAAGTAAAATGAAGAATGAAAGAGGAGAGATCATAACCAAAACAGCAGAAATAAAAACAATAATAAGAGAACATTATGAGCAATTATATGCCAATAAAATGGGCAACCTGGAAGAAATAGACAAATTCCTAGAAACATATAAACTACCAAAACTGAAACAGGAAGAAATAGAAAATTTGAACACACCCATAACCGGTAAAGAAATCAAATCAGTAATCAAAAATCTCCCCCAAAAACAAGATTCCAAGGCCAGATGGCTTTCCAAGGGAATTCTACCAAACATTTAAGGAAGAGTTAGCACCTATTCTCTTGAAGCTTTTCCAAAAAATAGTAATGGAAGGAAAACTTCCAAACTCTTTATATGAAGCCAGCATTACCTTGATTCCAAAACCAAACACCCCACTAAAAAAGAGAACTATAGACTTTTTTCCCTCATGAACATGGATGCAAAAATCCTCAACAAAATATTAGCCAACCGGATCCAACAATATATTAAAAAAATTATTCACCTCGACCAAGTGGGATTTATACCTGGGATACAGGGATGGTTCAACATCCACAAAACAATCAATGTGATTCATCACATCAATAAAAGAAAGGACAAGAACCACATGATCCTCTCAATAGATGCAGAGAAAGCATTTGACAAAATACAGCATCATTTCTTAATAAAAATCCTTAAGAAAGTAGGGATAGAAGGAACGTACCTTGAGATCATAAAAGCCATATATGAAAGACCCAACTCTAATATCATCCTCAATGGGGAAAAGCTGAGAGCTTTCCCCTAAGGTCAGGAATAAGATAGGGACGTCCACTCTCACCACTGTTATTAAACATAGTATTGAAAATCTTAGGCTCAGTAATCAGACAACATGAAGAAATAAAAGGCATCCAAACTGGCCAGGAAGAGGTCAAACTTTCACTCTTCACAGATGACAAAATACTCTATATGGAAAACCCAAAAGATTCCACCAAAAAATGCTGGAACTCATCCACGAATTCAGCAAAGTTGCAGGATATAAAATCAATGCATAGAAATCAGTTGCATTCCTATACACCAACAATTAAGTGGCAGAAAGAGAAATGACGGAATCGATCTCATTTGCAATTGCACCAAAACCCATAAAATACCTAGGAATAAATCTAACCAAAGAGGTGAAAAATCTATACACTGAAAACTATACAAAACTTATGAAAGAAATTGAAGAAGCCACAAAAAATGGAAAAAGTTTCCATGCTCCTGGAGAGGAAGAACAAATATTGTTAACATGTCAATACTACCCAAAGAAATCTACATATTCCATGCAATCCCTTTCAAAATAACACTAGCATTCTTCACAGAGCTAGAACAAACAATCCTAAAATCTGTATGCAACCATTACATATGACAAATAGCCAAAGCAATCTTGAAAAAGAAAACAAAAGCAGCAGGTATCACAATCCCGGACTTCAAGCTGTATTACAAAGCTGTAATCATCAAGACAGTATGATACTGGCACAAGAATAGACAGTCAAATCAATGGAACAGAATAGAGAACCCAGAAATGGACCCACAAACGTATGGCCAACTAATCTTTGACAAAGCAGGAAAGAATATCCAGTGGAATAAACACAGTCTGGGAAAACAGGACAGTGATATGCAGAAGAATGAACCTGGACCACTTTCTTACACCATACACAAAAATAAACTCAAAATGGATGAAAGACCTCAATGTAAGACAGGAAGCCATTAAAATCCTTGAGGAGAAAGCAGGCGAAAACTTCTCTGACCTTGGCTGCAGCAACTTCTTACTCAACATGTCTCCGGAGGCAACGGAAACAGAAGCAAAAATGAACTATTGGGACCTCATCAAAATAAAAAGCTTCTGCACGGCGAAGGAAAGAATCAGAAAAACTAAAAGGCAACTGACAGAATGGGAGAAGATATTTGCAAATGACATATCAGATAAAGGGTTAATATCCAAAATCTACGAAGAATTTATCAAACTCAACACCCAAAAAACAAATAATCCAGTGAAGAAATGGGCAAAAGACACGAATAGACACTTCTCCAAAGAAGACATCCAAATGGCCAACCAACACACAAAAAGATGCCCAACATCACTCATCATCAGGGAAATACAAATCAAAACCACAATGAGATACCACCTCACACCTCTCAGAATGGCTAACATTAACAACTCAAGCAACAACAGATGTTGGTAAGGATGTGGAGAAAGAGGATCTCTTTTGGACTGCTGGTGGGAATGCAAACTGGTGCAGCCACTCTGGAAAACAGTATGGAGGGTCCACAAAAAACTAAAAATAGAACTACCCTATGACCCAGCAATTGTACTACTAGGCATTTATCCAAAGGATACAGGTATGCTGTTTTGAAGGGGCACATGCACCCCAATGTTTACAGCAGCACTATCAACAATAGCCAAAGCAGGGAAAGAGCCCAAATGTCCATCAATGGATGAATGGATAAAGAAGATGTGGTATATATATATATATATATATATATATATATATATACACACACACACACACACACACACACACACACACACACAATGGAGTATTATTTGGCAATCAAAAAGAATAAATCTTGCCATTTGCAACTACGTGGTTGGAACTAGAGGGTATTATGCTAAGTGAAATTAGTCAGAGAAAGACAAAAATCATATTATTTCACTCATATGAGGACTTTAAAAGACAAAAGAGATGAGCATAAGGGAAGGGAAACAAAAATAATATAAAAACAGGGAAGGGGACAAAACATAAGAGACTTAAATATAGAGAATAAACAGAGGGTTACTGGAGGGGTTGTGGGAGGGAGGATGGGCCAAATGGGTAAGGGGCATTAAGGAATCTACTCCTGAGATCATTGTTGCACTATATGCTAACTTGGATGTAAATTGAAAACAAAAATTAAATTTTAAAAAAGTTAAAAATGGAAAAAAATAATGGAGGAAGAACATTCCATGTAGAAGGAACTGCAAAAAAGGCTGGAAAGACATAGTTGGAAACCACTTAGGAGGGTACCACAGGAATCGAGGGGAGAGAGCATGGTGGTCTAGCCTTTGTGGCAGATGAAAAGCAGCATATTTTGAGAGTAAAATCACCTGTACTCGGGGACGGACTGGCTGTGTGGGTGAGAGAAAGGGTGGATACAATTCCCACATTTGAGTACCTGGGTGAGCATTTTGTAGGTGAGAAAAGGTGAGATTATCTAGTTGAGGGGAGAAAATATAAACATAATGAATGGCATGATGGAAGATTTTTAAAATTCTTTTTACATTGTAAAAACACATAACACATTTTTCTACCTTGACAATGTTTAAGGGTCATGGTTCAGTAGCATTAAATGCATTCACAATATTGTGCAACCATCACCACCACCCATCTCTAGAACTCTCTACACCTTGCAAAATTGAAACTCTGTCCCCGTTAAACGGTAACTTCCCAACCCCACCTCTTCCCAGCCCCTGGAGACCACCAATCTACTTTCTGTCTCTATAAATTTGACTGCTCTAGGAAGCTCATAGTAGTGGAATCCTACCACATCTATCCTTTTGTGTCTGGCTTATTTCACTGAGCACAATACCCTCAAGATTCATCCATGTTGTAACATGTATTCGAATTCCCTTTAGAAGAGGATATGCTTACAATGTGGCCATGGAAAGACTAAGGGAACCTGAATCAAGGTCTATCTGGGCGTCAAACAGAACTGGGCAGAGAGGAGCTGTGCTCGGTGAAGCTTTCTCTTGTGTTATAACTGAGAGGATGGGGTTAGTATATAACTGTTAGGACTGGAGAGGAGAACTGACTAATACCCCCAGGTACCACTGCAATTTCCCCTAAGACACAGTAAGTAAAGTGGAGATCATCCAAAGACTTTTCCACTCTGAAGCATCCAGGTTTCTTGGGTCATTGACCTGGGGTGTGACCTCGGTAGAAATCCACATGTTTTTCTTCAGCCTCCCCCTCATCGAACATGAAGCCAGAGCTGGACAATAGCAAAGGTGAAGAAAAATCAACTTCTCTACAGGCTTTCCCCCACAAAGGCTTTAACATAGCACGCAGTAATTTCCAAGCTTATATTTTCGATTCAATCATTTTCCAAGAAAATGGAGGTTATCAAAATGATTGTTATTATCCACAACATTTGGTAACAGAAAAACAACAGGGTCTTGTCTCATGTTAGGCTCCACTGCTATGTAGCAGCAGCTCTCGAACAATCTCTATCACGTCTTTAATTCACCCAGGAGGAGCCTACTGACAACAGCTCCCCTCCACAAAATGGAAATTCTTAATTTCCAAATACTGGGTGAAGGAAGAAATTGCAGAAGACTTTGCAAAGGACGCTAATAATTTAGGTTGGAGTGATGGGCTGGCTATTTTCCTGCAATTCTGTGCATTTGAATGCTAATCTCACAGAGGTCTGTAGTTCAGAGGAGGACCTCCAGAGAGAAGAAGGTAAGACAATGACATTATTTTGCAACCAAGTGTTAGTACAAGGAATTGTGTTAAGGATTTTATTTGCTTACTCACAACAGGTATATTACGTTTCATGTTATCTCTGCTGCAGGTTCTAAGGAGTTCTATGCCTTTAAGCACAACAGGTACAGAACAAGAAGAAAAGCAAAGTAATGATACCAAGTCCTTTACAATCTGCAGCAGATATAACAGCAAATGTAGTATAATTAAGCTAAAATAAAATCAATACTCCTCTTCATTAACATTCTACTTCACAAACTTAAGAATATTACCCATGAATATCTAATTGCAGTTTTCCCTCATGAAGTTCTATTTTGAAACCTCTGTCAAACTGAAATTGAGCTCCCTGATCACATTAGTGAACAGAATTATTTCAGGAATAAAGGATTCTTGTCTTAAATCATGAAGACATTGCCTTTATGTCCCGGCATACTTTCAGCAGCTTTTTCAATCGCTGTGCCCCAGAAGTCATAATGAATTGCGGGGTTCAATATCATTTTAGGAAAAGTCAAGGGTCGGCAATACAGCAAAGCCTCAGAAACGCAAATTAATTGAATGAATCAATTTATGAAGAGTGCTATTTTGAAAATGTGCTATATGAGCAGCGTGGTCTAGTCTCAAGAGGTGTGGACCAACAGTCACAAATTCTAAGCTGGAGTTCTGACCCCTTCGCCATCTAGCTGTGGCATTACCTGAGTCCCTGAACGTCTTCCAAGTTGCGGTATCTCATCTAATGAAAGTTCTTCTCCTAACTCCTAGGCTTATGGAGCAGACAAAACAAAATAGGGTAGGTGTGAGTGCTTTTAAAACCAGAAATTACTCAACATATGAGGTATTATTAAGTAAAAATAACTGCTGGTTAAAAAAAATCATCAAGGAAAAGTCCTTTGATAGCCTGCAACAAAAATAGATAAATTGAAACAAACCAGGACAGAGATGTGGATATAAACCCAGAAGATCTGTTTTAGTCTAGAGAAACTATTTTCAAGAAGTGCTGTTCAGAGATAATGGATTCTCTTCTAGGAAAGTCTTGGTGACAGACCACAAGAGCTCTGAAATGGAAGCGAGCTTCTCCATCGAGATCAGCCTTCCAGAACATAGCCTCTTGTGTAGCTTCAAGAGCGCAATTTCCAGCAAGAGGTTCTGAAAAGCAGACGGTAGGCAGTGCTGCTGCTAGAGGTCTGTGAAGATGCCAGAGGACAGCTAAATAACCTGGAAGCTTCTGGCTACTGAGCTCAAACAGGCAGAATAAATCTCTTCTTTCCTGAGGAAAATATTTGGAGGGAAGTTTTTCCAGCCATTGCTAACTATAATAATTGCATTTGACATTTTAGGAGCACGATTCAATAACTAAAACATGTAAATGTAAATGACTTGCAGGAAGAAATATAAATGGGCATACATTCAAAGACCAACTGCTCCTCTTCTGAGAAAATGAGCTTCCAAAGTTTCTCACAGTTAGAAGTTAAAAAAAAAAAAAAAGTTCTGTAATACACCATGAATTCAGAGTAGAGGATTTTTTTTTAATATAGTACCATATATTACAGAAAATAAAACCTCTAGATTCAATTGTGTTGAGTAGTTTATGTAATAAAATAACAATGTACTTCTGTATTACATGCAAAGTATAATTTAACAACTGAATTTCAACCAGTGGCCACCATTCACTAACAATAAACGCATGTGATAATAGAACATTAATATTAGTATCTGAAGCAGACTATTATTTTTAAAAAATTAAGTATGTTATGGTAAATGAACTATTGATACATAGTGCCATACCAAATGTAGTCATACAATCTGGTTCCATATACCTGTTTATAAGCTATCCACAAAAGGAAGGAAGGGGGGGAGGGAGGGAGGGAAGGAGGAAGGAAGGAAGGAAGGAAGGAAGGAAGGAAGGAAGGAAGGAAGGAAGGAAGGAAGGAGGAAGGGAGGGAGGAAGAGAAAATCCAGCAAGGTTTCTATTTGATACTTTGATACAATTGTGATTAGTTCAAATCTCAGACTCACCACTTGCTAGCTATGAACAAATTATTCAATGTCTTTAAGCCTCAGAGTCTTAACCTGCAGTAAAATATCAAAAGAGAGATACTTGGCTCATTCAATTGTGAGTTCTAAACGAGTTACTCCATATAAAAGACTTGGCTTAGTACCAGGTACCTATAAGTACTCAATCATTCTTACTGTTTATACGTCAAGTGCTTCCGATACAGCAATTAATCTCCCGGTTTCAAGATTCTATTGATATCATTAAGAGTAGTTGAAAAAAATTTTATGAATATTTATTAACCATTTCTTATGTCTATGCCTCCAGGAGGAACCCCTCAAATTTTATTAATAAAAGCAACTTTTTTATTTTCAAAAGAAACAACAAACACTATAATTGAGGTGGAAGAGTTCTAACAATAACGCTCAATATCAGAGAAGGGAGGCAGATGTAATTTTCACTCTCCTCCTGGTAGGAAGCTGACAAATATGGAGGAAGGCATCACACTGCCGGCTGAGAGAGGCATGGCGCTGTGTAAGGCATCTGGTCATCTGCTTTAAAGTCCCTCACTACTGCACACAAAGGGGGTGCATATAAATAAGGGTTTGGAAGGTGGGAAAGGAAAATACATAAGAAATGAATTCTGTTCCTAACCTAATGGCATGATAGACACATAACCATAATCTAAAACAGACGGTGGTGAGGATGATTTTAGAGATGCCAAGGAAAAGGTGATAATGTTGAGAGAAACTGGATTGACCCTGTACATTGGCCCTAGGGACAGGAAGGGCCATGAGTGATCTCTGTGTGACTCTTGACTCCATACATGCCGGGACCTTATTCATCTGGCTCACCGCAGTATCCCCAGCACCTAGGACAGAGCCTGGTGGGTGCAAGCACGGATAAATGTGTGTTGAATGAATGCCTGGGTAAATAATGATTTCAAGATCATGAGCACAAGGAGTGAAAAGACAGCATTACCAGGAATTTCGATAGGAAAAGCCAGATGCTAAATAAAGATGATGCTAGTATGCAGCAGGGAGAATGAGAAAGATAAAGAGTTTGGTTAGTGATGCATGAGTGTGCTGGTGTTTTGCAAAATACAGAGTTAACAACAGCCTTCAACGGTGCAGTCCTGGTAGAGTGGATAAGGAGCCCAGTTTAAATGGCATTTAGACTATTACAGATATAGTCTGAATCTCTTATTTTAAAGACACTTTGCCCAGGACTCAGTTACATTCAATTCTCACTTTTCTGTCCACGAATACCTTATTTTACTACTTAATCGAGTTTGTCATTTCCCAATATGTAAATTTCACTGTTCAAACCTGTCTCTTGACTTAACTACGTAAAAATCTGACAGTTTCTGCACTATTTTATTTTATTAATCCATTAACTTCATCTACTGAAAGACTTGCTTATTTCCTTAGTGTGAGCCCAGTCTCTCCATTTATTAGTATTTGGCCTAAAGCCGATATACTTTGGCTTTTAAAATAGTCCTCTATACAAAATCTGGTCGGTAGCTATTAGAAATCTAAAAAAAGATCCAGCTCTACTTTTCACTTCATCAGACATGTCCTTCCTTCATGAGGCAATAGCATCTTTTCCCAGAGGACAGTTCCAACCTTCCATATTGTCTACTCCTACCTGTAAAGAAGTATTCCTGGTCTACAAAAGAGCAAGGACAAAGCCGGTTCCCAGGTGTCTGATATAAATGATGCTTGGAACAGATAGATTTACTCCAAACTAAGAGATCTCACATAGAACGTGTCCCCAGTGGGCTATATAATGGCAATTGGGCTAATTTACTCAAAGACTTATTTTTGGAACACTCCTTACCCTCATAGATAGAGACTGATAGCCAGGGCATTTACCCTAAAATAAAACCTAAGATCTGCTCTGCTAAGAATTTACCAAGGCAGATATAATTCTGGAGAAGGGGTGAGTACTCCCAAAGTGGAGTCCTCCTTCTATTTGCATGTGAACAAGCAGTACATATCTTGCACAGCCCCAAGTGAAGTCTGCCAGTTAAAACTCCCCCACCTAGTTACATGGAACTCAAAGGCATCCCTCCTCACAGGGAAGAGGTCTTACAGCTAAAAAATCCCTCTGAGTCACCAAAGAAACCTATGCTGGCTACCTATTTTTAACCCAAACTGGTTTTTTTATTCTTTATTCTTTTATACTTTTATTTATGGAAAATTCCAAACATATACAAAAGTAGACACCCCCAACACCCACCTTCAAAAGTATTAATTCATGGCCAGTCTTGACCTTTACATACCCTAACTTACTTCACCAACCCACAAAATTGTTTCGAAATTCCCAGACGTTATACCATTCCACCATTAAATTAGGTATGTTTCTCTAGAAGACAAAGATTCCCCTTCCAAACCATAACCAAAATAACTAAGTCACAGCTCCCCAAAATCAACAATTCCTTCACACCATCATTCAGTGTTCATCTACTTGATTTGTCCTACAAACAATCTTTAAAAACTACAATTTGCTTATTTGAATCAGTACCAAAACAAGGAAATACATTATGATTGGTTGGTAAGTTTCTTGATTTCTTATAGTCTATAGATTTTCTTTCTGTCCCTTTTTTTCTTCCCTGAAATTTAATTTGTTGAAGAAATCACATTGTCTGTTCAGTAGAGTGTCTCAAAGTCTAGACTTTACTGACTGCTTCTCCATAGCATCACCTAATATATTCCTCTACCAGCCACATTTCTTACACATTGATAGATTTATGGAAAGCTTGGTCTGATACTGGTTCAGTTCAGAGGGTGGGGGGCAAGACCATTTCAAATATAGTGTGTATACGTCCATCAGGAGGGAAATAATGTCTGTTTGTGTCTTCTTCTGCAAAATATTGATAACCACTGCCTGAATCAAATAATTCATTAGGGTTGCATAAAGATGACATTCTCATTCAATCATACCTTCCTCATTTATTATCTGGAATACTCCTATAAAGATAAGCTTCTTTGGGGCGCCTGGGTGGCTCAGTCGGTTAAGTGTCTGACTTTGGCTCAGGTCATGATCTCACGGTTTGTGGATTCGAGCCCTTGTCGGGCTTCGTGCTGTCAGTTCAGAGCCTGGAGCTTGCTTTGGATTCTGTGTCTCCCTCTGTCTCTGCCCCTCCCCCACTCACATTCTGTCTCTCAAAAAATGAATAAATGTTAACAAAAATTTTTTTTAAGATAAGCTTCTTCTCATCAAATATTTGGTTATCCTCAGGTACTGTTTATATAAGAAAGGCAAGATAAATGCTAATTTTTCCCTTTATTCACCAGCCTTTTTTTAAAAATTGAGTTTTGTACCTTACAAAAGTTATCCTTGAAATTTGGAGTCGTTTTGGGGGGAGAGTTGTTTGTTTTATTATGAATCCATAGATTTAAACATATTTGATATGTTTAAATTCATTGCAGTTACTCTTTTTGATGATGTGTAAACTTTCCCAGCTTTCTCCAGAAGGAGCCAATATGAATTGGCTCCTCACTTCTTTCAACATGACCCTAGCAGGGCAGTTTCCTTTCTAGAATGACAAAATATTGTGGGTTCATTTTGTATATTTCTTACCCCTGACCAGGTTATCAGCCATTTCTTCAAGAAGTTCTTTCATTTTAGCTTAAGATGGTATTTATAAACAACAATCTAGGTGCTGGGGGTGTCCATTGCTGAGTTGATCATTCTTTCTGCAGTTTTTTGGTGGAGAAAGCTAACACGACTTAATCTCATTGATCTTCTATATCTTAACATCCATCCTCCCTGCCCAAAACCCCAGTCCTCAATAGCACCAACATAATTACTAGTTTTCTTTATTGTGCAATACACAGTCTGATTTCAAGACTATCATCAATGATATAATTGCTAAAAACAATTTTAAGTGTTTTGCAATTATTTTCATCCTTGGGGGCACATTCTTCCAAGAATATACAGATCACTGTGTTTTAAATCACTTGGGATGGCTCATCCCTGTGTGGTTACATTGCCAAATGAATATACAATCAGATTCATCTATTTCATTTTACTACTGGTTTGAGAGGATTATCCTTTAAAATTCAACTTTGTATTATAATTAGGTAAAATAAGTGCATGGTTCCAAAGGAAAATTGACAAAATAGCATAATTCTATTCCCTCCCTCTTCAAAAGCTAACTTTTTTAAATTTCATGGTTTACCCTTCTGTCTTAAAATATAAGTGCATGTGTATAGATTTAGATTTAGATTTTCCCTTTCTCAGTAAATAGTATCACACTACACACACTTTTCTCCACCTTACCTTTTGTTCTATGTACCAGTATATCCCAACAATGACTCCTCAGATAGATAGATAGATAGATAGATAGATAGATAGATAGATAGATCAAACTACATCTTCCTGATCTTTTTTTTACACAATCATAGTACTCCATTCTGAAGATGTTCCATAGATCATTCAACCAGTTCCCAATTGATGGATATTTCAGTTATTTCCAATCTTTTACTACTACAAATAGTGCTATAAAGAGTAGCCTTGGTCATACATATTTCCATACTTTTGTCACTTCCTGTAAGTGGGGAACCCGTCATTTTTAAATGTAAACAGAGAAATAAATATCATCAAACATTTTGAAAATAAAAAACAAAATGCAAGATGACCGAGAGGTATGAAGATTAGAAACTAACTCCAGAAAAAGTGAAAATAATTTAAGAACATAATTAGTATCATCAGAGAGAATCAAGAGGATACTGCAGTCACAAAATAAGAACAAACTGCTTTTAAAATGTGAGATGAGAGAACAAGAATGAAATACTACCTGAAGGATGTGTGAAGTAAACCACTCTTTCATGATTGGTATTCAACAAATACTTTCTAATGTTGATTAATTAGGGGATAAAGATGTAACCTCTGTGTGTGTGTGTGTGTGTGTGTGTGTGTGTGTGTGTGTGTCTATCTATATATCTCTATGTCATATACACAGAAAAATATAGAAGTGATTGCCTCTGGGGAGTGGTATTGGAGATGGGAAACCATTTTCATCTTATGTCATGCGGCATACCTAGAATTTTTTCACAATATTTTAATTAAGCTTAAAATATGAGAATGAATAAATAAATGTGAGCTGGCATTGATATGCTTTTATTTGCAACATGTTTCTCAGAGCACTGAGGAACTGAAGACTATTCTTACCTGCTGAAAACCTTCCAAAAGTAATGTTAACAGGTGACAATTTACTCTGATGTCCAAAACACAGTGTGACAAGCATGATTTACTTCTAACTAACACATTTCCCTTAGAGCTTGCTGAGCCTCCTTCTTCTGTCCATCACTCTCTTGCTCTCTTTTCCATTTAACTGGTCATAATAATAATAATTAAAGTCCATTACTATCCCTTGTATGTTGTCTTTCTTATATGATTCTTTTTTCTGTTCATAAAATTCAGGTGAATAGAATATTTTACTTTTCTTTCACAGAAAGTGAAAGTAAGTTGTTTAATTTGAAATGCAATTCCCAATTAATTTTCTCTCACTAGCTAACAATTAACAAGAAAAAAATCTCTTTCTTAAACTAAATAAATATTATTGTCCTCCAAACACCATTTTTATCCCAACCAGAGAATTTTCGTCTTCTAAGACAAATCTTGTTCATCCTCAAAAAAAAAAACCATTTTGTTCTATCACACTGGACAATGTGTGCGTGTGTACTCAATAATTCCACTCTTATGATAATAGATATTATCTCCTTGATAAGTATGTAAATGAGACTGATCTTTCTGTAGTTCTCAAGTTCTTTATAGATGAGAGTTAATGTTAGAACATTTCAGCTACTCGGACACAATGATGTTATCAACTCACACGCTTTGACAAACTTGTTAATAACTTTATCTTTGAATTAATTCAAGACCCCTGGTTGCACTGCATTAATTCTTTGATTAGAGTGATTTGAATTCCACTAAGGTTTTTGAACTGTGCTACAGTGGACAAGTCACTTAATCTCGGTGCGACTCAGTTTCTACCTTCACAGAACAGAAATAATACCATGCATTTCAGAGTTATATCCTGACCATCCTATCTAAAATGACATCTCCACTGTGTCTCCCTCTCTCTCTACCCCTCCCCTGCTCATGCTGTCTCTCTCTCTCTCTCTCTCTCTCAAGAATAAACATTAAGAAAAAATTTTTAATGACATCTTCATTCTTCTCTTTCCCTTTTATCTTATTTATTTTTCTTAATTGTAGCACTTCTTTCTATTTGCTATCACTCTATTATATCTATTTTTGTTTACTGTCTCCCATTCTAGACTGCAAGTTATTTGAGGCTAGAGCTCCCCCTGTTTTTTTCACATCTATACTCTGCAGCCCTTACAACAATGCTTAGCGCATTGCGCCTGCTCAGTAAATGTTCCTCAAAAGGTTGAATATAGAGCATTGCTGAAAGATTAAAGTAAGATAAATATAGAGCATTGCTGAAAGATTAAAGTAAGATAATGTACACAAAATGCTTGGTGCTTTGGCAGAAAGTAAGCTCCTAATGAAAGGTAAATATTAACATTTTCCTATGTTTATTATGTCAGTACTTCCTATTTTTTGCCTAATATTAAAAAGACAAGGGGAGCAATATCTCAAGAGACGAAGACAAAGAATTTGTTGGTTTCTTCTGCTCTCATAACATCTTCTCTAACAATTGGAAGCAAGATGATTTATCTGAGCCATTTGTGGACAGAACTCTACAGGGACCATTTTAAGGAAGTTTAAGAAACACTTATAATAGTGATTGTAAATAATAATTTATAAACACAGATAAAAATGTTACTATGGTCCTAATAAAAACAATAACTAATGCTTGTTATAAAATCAAAGTATAATATAATGCTGAGGGCAATTAGGTAAAAGGAAACTGGTAAATGAACTCTATGCTAAATGGATCTGTTGGTGAAACAAAGGGCCACATGGTGGTTCTCAAACTATACACTCCAGGGCACTACAGTGAACCCACAGGCCACCACAAGGTAGTTTTAATTTGGGAGGAAAACCAGCACCATGTGACAGACACTGCATGAGTTACTAGTCAAAGTAGTTCACAGTTTCAACATGAGACTGCATTATGTACCTTTGATGATGTCATATCTTTGCAAAGGTGAGTTTGGGGCAGTTGATGTAATAAAACACACGAATCACATGGATATCACCATGGAACAGAAAATGAGGGTGATAACAGCCAATCAGATCTCAGGGCTTGTGAAGTGGCACAGTGCTCAATATGTACACACATTCCATTTTTAAGAATTAAATTAAAATATTTTTTCTTTCAACATATGTGTATTAATTTTTTTAACAGTTACAATAGTTTGGAATAAATATTCATTAAATTGTCTGAACCTAACCACTTAAGCAGAATCATTAAGTTTATTTGTTTGGTTTATGCCTAGGAGCCCCAGGGGGAAAAAGTTACTGAAAACTAAGGGCTTCAAGAATCAATGAGGTTTGGAAATCTCTGCTGTAGAAGCTAGAGACAAACCACATCAGCACGTGTAGACCAGAAAACAAATTTCGTAATTTGCCAAGACATCCTAATATACTGCGAGATGTCTTGGAAGCCCACTGAGAGAACATCATAAAAAAAAAAAAAAACAAAACAGATATTCAAGCAACCAGGGAGGCCTGAGCAAGCTTCTTGGATGCAGAATCAGAGTGTGAAATGCGGCTCTTGAAGAGTGTTCCATCCCGTGACCCGTGACCCGTCACAACAATGCCTGCAGCCTAGGGGGTGCTTCCCTGTGGCCAAAGAGGGAAGGAATTTTGAACACACCAGGCCAGCTCTGAACCATGAAGCTACCAGAGCAGGGCAGACACAAGAGGCAGGAGATGGGAAGGGGTAAACAGAGGAGGGCCAAGGAAGGAGGCTGGTATGAAAGCTGGAAATTTAGCATTTCATGTCAACCACCTTCTGTAAGGTTTCATCTTAATAAATATAATAATATTGGCTTTTTTTAAAGTTTATTTATTTTGAGAGAGAGTGTACAAAAGGGGAGGGGCAGAGAGAGGGAGAGGGAGAGAATACCAAGCAGGCTCAATGCTGTCAACACAGAGCCTGATGCAGAGCTCAAACTCATGAACCATGAGATCATGACCTGAGTTGAAATCAAGATGCTTAACTGACCGAGCGACCCAGGTGCCCCAGTATTGGCTTTTTAACTAGATATCTGAGCATTTCCTGTCATAAACTGATCCTAAAACTGTGTGAGTTCGTGGTCTTAACCAAAAATCTAAGGTTTATATTTCTTCATTAAAAGATACTCATCTAGTACTACGTGGCAATGAGAAAGAATGAAATATGGCCCTTTGTAGCAACATGGATGGAATTGGAGAGTGTGATGCTAAGTGAAATAAGCCATACAGAGAAAGACAGATACCATATGTTTTCACTCTTATGTGGATCCTGAGAAACTTAACAGAAACCCATGGGGGAGGGGAAGGAAAAAAAAAAAAAGAGGTTAGAGTGGAAGAGAGCCAAAGCATAAGAGACTGTTGAGAACTGAGAGCAATTAAGGGTTGATGGGGGGTGGGAGGGAGGAGAGGGTGGGTGATGGGTATTGAGGAGGGCACCTTTTGGGATGAGCACTGGGTGTTGTATGGAAACCAGTTTGACAATAAACTTCATATATTGAAAAAAAATAAAAATTTAAAAAATTTAAAAAAAAGATACTCATCTAATCTATATGTAGGTGTACTGGACATCTCAGCCTGGCCTGAGAGTAAATTTTTCCAATCTTTTTCTGTTCTTAAATGATTTTAATACAGTCTCATGGGACCATGTATGTGTGCATGCACACACATAGCAAATAAGCTCCTTATTTAATCTACCCTTCCTATTTTCCGATTCTACCCATTTCCCTCCACCTACTTTCTGTGCTATGCCAAGGCCTCACTTGCTGTCAATCATCTTGCGTTCTTTTAAGTTCCCAAAATCCAGAAGCGTTTTTACCACTTCCATGTTTATCAGTTACACAGGGAAGTGGGTTCACTGCCTCCTCATCCCCATTTCCCTCCTGCACAGCACTGAGTTCCCCTTGACAGTCCCAGGGAGGCCTTTATCAATCTGTGTCTCCAGTTTTTCCTTACTCATTGGCTTTTCTCCAGTTTGCTCGCCTTAAAAAAAAAAAAATTCCCACCATTTTTAAACTTCAGGGGATCTGCAGACATAAGGAAACTCCTTGGCTGCATCTTTGCTCCAGCAGGAGAAGCTCACTAACAGGATCACATGAAATGGCTTATTTTTAGGAGAGAGGAAGTAAATGTAAGTAGGCTGAACGGCGCCCATATCAAGTTGCTCTTCTCCACTGAAAGTTTTCTCTTCTGTTGCAGGCAGCAAGCCAAATTCAAATTCTAGTATCTCCATTGATTAACTGTCTCCTTAAGAAGGGCACTAAAACTTCCTGATTCCCAGTGTCCTAATCTGTAAGATGACGACAACGATACCTTCTTCACCTGATGGTGAAGACGGACTATCAGTGATGGACAGACAGACACAGCACACAGGAAGTCTCATTATTCCCTTTTTCTTTCTTGTGTTCCTTACACTCGACATTAGTTAACTGCTAAGCAATTAAACACACAAGTTATCAGTATGAATGTGATGGTCCTGAAACACTACAAGTGGAAACTCTAAAGTACAAATCAGGTAGTTTTGCTTTTATCATGAGCAAGATCTAATTCTTCCTCACAGCCATGATTCCATTCTTCGGCAGTACTATAGGCAACCACGTTAACTAGGCAGGCTAGCAGAAATATGCTAAGTAAGCCAAACAGGTTATTCAGACAGACACCCTTGCTTCTGAGCCCTCCCCTCCTCACATTGTGTCTGCACACATTTTGAGAGCTCGCTGTTGGGATGAGATGCACAGAGAGCATGTGTGGTATTAAAAACACTTCTGCTAGAGCTTGGAGGTGGCATGATGGATTACATACTCGCTCAAGGTTCCTTTCCACTCTGTGATTCCATAACTCTCCCAAGACAACTTCTAAAATTCCAACACTACCGAACAATTTTCCTACAGCAGTGTTATTTAAATACGGGACTTTGATTTAACTGGAAAGGTGGGACCGTCCTCAGTCTAAACCTCAGAGAGAAAAAAAACACCACACTGGAAATCAGGAACTTAGAATTGAAATCCCTACTTCTCAGATCTTCAGTCACCAGATCTGAAAAACGTGGGCTGAGCTCAGCAAACTTGTATGTTTCATTTCAACCATGAAATTCTGATTCCAGGATAAGGTTGCTGCCTATCACAGTACCCAGTTCGGCAGAGGGTCATAAATAAACATGGGAGAGCCGCTCCCTCTTCAGAAGTGTCCTGTGACCCTTGCCACTGTCAGCACTGGTTATCCCTGAGAAAAGGTGGGGGTAGAGAACAATAACTAAAGAAAAAAAATAACAGCTGTGGATCAGGATCATTAGGTTCTCTCTGCTCTCTATTTCAAACTAGTAACTTCAAATAACTGCTCAAGGACGTGCCTTTGTGCACCAGAAACATTCAGAAAAGGACTCACATATGTCTTAAAGATAATGGTTCTCCATATCAATGATGCTATTCTCTCTGGGGGCTCAGAAATTAGCCAAACTCCTGGCTGCCACAGCCATCTTTCCCCCCTAGACAGCACATACATTTTCTCTTTACATGCCCCACAGAGTGCTTAATTAGCACCATCATGGGCCCAAAATAAATAGGAGACTAGTCCTCAACTGTCTAAAGGCCCAGATTATTTTAATATTCCAAGAGTTACCAAGGCAACCAGATTTAAGAAACACAATATTACTGCCAATAAAGCCTTCTGATTTGTTCGATTTTTTAAGACAGTTACTCTTTAAACCGAAAAAAAAATGGTGTTAAGTTTTAACAACACTTGGAAAATTTTTCACTATTAACTTCCAGCTTTATAATCTAAATAAGCCCACACCAATAAAATCTTAATCATCATCAAGCACTTCACACTTACACACACACACAGGCACACACATGCACAGTATATTTATATATCAGAGATACCACGTCATTAGGCATATATATGTATATATGTAAAGAGGCCCAAAGAGGATTTTCATGAAAATGTTAATAATTTCTATAAAAATCCTCACATACTCACATGCAGGACACTTGCATATAACATTTCAATTAATTACCTATTCCTGAAACACTTGGGTACTTGCACAATTCAGCAGAATTAACGCAGCATTAGTATGAGGACATGGTAAAGATCGTCTAATAAACCCTTCCTCAGGATGTTTCATGTTTGCAAAGCACTGAAGCTCAGTAAATGACCCAGCAGCCTGGCTGAATGCCCCAATCTGTTCTGTACAACATCAGGCCCCTTCTGGCCCTGTTTGATTTAGGCCAGGGGAGTCACATGCAAGATCCTCGGGCTATAAGGAAAGATAGAGCGAGAGCACATGGCACTCTGCAGCCCCCAGAAGCCAATTCAAAAATAGACTTCCTCCTGTCCTTCCTCCTGAACAAACACTGGAACTCTGATAGGCTGTGGCTAAATAACTCTGGCAGAGGAGAAAGTAGAAGAGTTAAAGATGTCCCTCTTCCTAATAATAGCTACCATATTAATGTGCCAGCTCTGAGCACTCTACAGACATTATCTGATACATTCCCCGAAACTCCTTGCAAAAGATGCATGAAAACTCCATTTATGTGATGGGAACCTGGAGCTCAGAGAGATAAGGGGCATGCATGGTCCTGAAACCTAGTTTTTCTAACTGGCCCCATGCTGCTCCTTTGAAGGAACTAGGTTATGAAATCTCTACTATGTTAAGAGAGATTTTCATATTCCTAATAGACACGTGGGGTTTTGAGACACGCCCATCCACTCACCCCATCTTGCTGCTACGAACTTAGAGGAGGGAGAGTTTTCTCCATGTGATGTTGACTAACCACTCAGAGCCCTGCAAAGCAAGCTGAGCGATGAGAGTGGGAGTTGGGTAGTCACAGCATCAATGGCCATCAAAGTGTCCCACAGAGAAGACGGGAGGGAAGTGGCTAAACAATTACTACAACTCTCTCCACAACCACTCCATCCTTCAGGCAGTGGACATTAGTGGCACGTTTTTTCTTTGTTTTGTCTTGTTCTGATTTGTCTATGCAACCTTCTCTTCGGATGGATGGGTAAAAGGATAATTCTAGCTTTGTTCAGTCTTGCTGGGACTCATGACCCACTTCTTTTTACCAATGCCAAAGTTGGAGCTCATTCACTGCCGACTACCCAGGAGCCAGGGCACAGGTGTGTAAGAGAGATAATGTCCTCCTCACGATCCAAGGCGTGTGGTCTTGGCTCTACCAATCAGACAGTCCAGCCCAGACTCTGACTGGAGCAAAACTGAAGGAGTGACCAGCCTTTATTCACAGCAACTGCAGAAGTGCCTGGTGGCAGCCACAGTTTTGTCCAGCAGTGACGAAGTTCTGACGAGACTGTCCCTGCCAATGATGAGAGACTGTCTTCTCAGCACCTGTGGGGTATGGTTTTCAAATCTGGTTCTTCAGCTCCCATGTTTTGTCCCCATCCCCAATAGTTTGATGGTCTTCAAAATGGCATTTTTCCACTTAAGGCAGCCAGCATCGGTTTCTGTTGCTAGCATCAAGCAAATCACACACACACACACACACACACACACACACACACACACCTCTCTACCCTGTCACAGACTGTATTATTGTTCTTAAATATTGACCAAGATGGCCTTAAAAATTCCCCTCAACTGGACCATACTTTACACAGATTTCTTCCTGACTCTAGGCCCCTGCCATATCTTAGAAGCATTTACATTATAAAACTTGAACTATAAATTCTTTCTCTGCCCTTTTGAGATGTAAACCTTTTTAAAATTCTCTTGCTGGTTTTGCAACCCAGGAAGGGTTTCTCAAGGTTCCGGCAGCCAACTCTCTGAAATGTCAACTTCAAGGAAGAGAAGCCCTCTCTAGAGAAGGCTTCTTTTCCTCGGTAGAGAGTAGAAGCCTAACTTTGGTGGGTCCCTTACTCCAAATTTTAAAACTACCTCCTGTCATGAAGATACAAGAAAATTGACTTTTCCTTTTGGTAAGGCCAAAGAACAAACAGAGATGGCCAATGACTACCCTACCCTCCACTCCAGCTCTTAAAACCTCCCCTTCCCTTTGTTCAGCATAGTTGAATGCAGATTCTGTTGAGGTCTCTCTCGTCTAATGCAGTGTCCTTGAATAAAGTCTTCCCTGCCTCTTTAACTTTGTCCAGTATAATTTTGCTTTGACAATACTCATTACTCCTCCCTAAGAGAGAACCAGATTCCTCACATACACCCCCTGATACCAGGTTTGGCCCATGAACTTGCCCTGGTCAATGAAAAGTAAACTGAAGAGATATGCCACTTCCAGGCCAACGCTGCGTGTGATCTAGTCTGTAGTCTGCCTGGTTTCCTCTTGCCTAGACTACCTGAATTCTCGAGTGAAATGAGAATTGACTCGAGTCAATCACAGTTGACTCGTTGTGTGCACATGTGCCATGAGCAAGAAATACATTTTGGCAGTTGTAAGCCACCAAGATGTTGGTTATCATTTGTTACCACAGCACCAGCAGTTTTGACTGGTCACATGCCTTTTATGGCCCGTGGCCCTGCAAAAGGGAAGTTCTGAAATGGACCAAGTATCTCCTGGAAACCTGCCCTCTGACATTGCCTTCCACAAACCAGCAGTGAGCTTCTGAAGTCCTCCTGGACAAGACAACCCAGAGGGAATCCTGGATAAACCAGGGGGCTTTAAAACAGCATGTGGACCGCACCAAAAGAGGTAAGCTTCTATGATCCAGGGGCCAACAGAGGCCTTTGGACAATCCCAGATGGTTTTTAAAGGGGGCCTTTTTTCAGTGCTATCCAAAACATTTTGCTCACATTCCTCCTAAAATATATAGGCACTCCTTTTACATATTTTTTAGTTGTCACCCCAAAGTTTTAAATTTTAAAAAGTTAATTTTTTATTGACCGAAAGATATGAAATATTAAATATTTTACAAGACAAAATAGGATGAAGATCAACTTTAACTGAAATCAGTATTTCATGACATGCTTTGATAAAATAGGTTTTAACTATCATAGTGAAAACTGCACTGAATCCAAAAGGAACCACATGAAATATGTGTTTACAGTCTTATCTAATGTATCTTTAAAACTTTGTTAGTCCTGGAAAACACAGATGTTAGTTTTAAAAGAACTGGCACCACTACGCTATGTTGCAAGGCTTAACTTCATCCTTCTCAGAAACATATGTAAGATCTAGAAAGACAAGAAACCCACCAGGTGTGTTTCCTTGATTAATCATTAGAGGAGCCCTCCTCCAAAACTAATACTTCTGAGCAGACCTTTTGCTGGTGCATGGGATATTTCTGATCCTGGGGCAAATGCGCTACATTAACACTTCAGATCGGTGAAGAGCAGGCCTTTATTTGTAAAGTAAGGGAGGAATTTGCAAAGCAGACGCCTTCTCAGGCAATTTGAGAAAAGAATAAATGTAGAAGTAGCAAATCTTAAAAGCAAGATTTGCAGCGTTACTGCAAATCCTTAAGACTACCCATGCATGAGCGTACTCAGAAAGAGTGCAAGCCCCTGTTTAAAGAAAATGTTTTATATACATACAAAACACAGTTGGTGTGTATGGGACAGAGAAGCAGCAGATGAGCGGACGCTCTCTCATAGCTGCTCTCTGGACTCACAAAACAAGTCTGAGCAGAAAGCCTACTCCCATTTGAAGTGACTCTTCCTGGAGACCAGGGGACGCCTTCTCACCGCAATGATATCTGCACAGCTACCGTAAAGCACCAGGAACCATTTCTGGAGCGCCACTGAGGACTGAGAACTGCATTCCCCAGAACTCAAATCATGTATCACAGAATGCCAACAAGACCATAAAATTTTTTCCCAGTTTTATACATATTTAAGAATTCGTGGGTAATATATCTAAACTCTTCTCCTAAAAAGAACCCTGCTAGCAACTACACTTTTGAATAAAGAACTGTCAACACTGGCAGATTCAGATCTTCTGCTGAGAAGAATTTACCCCAACAGAATGATCGAAGTACATCATGTCATGCAGCAGTTTAATAAGGACACATTCGTAAGCTGGATGGAAAGACGGTTTTCAGTAAGCTATGGATACTTTAAAAATCATTATAAATTAATTCTACGCTATTATGTCGATGGCATTTGCTGAACAGAGCTCTATATGGTTCAACGTACCACCTGGGCTGGAACCAAGGAAAATATTGTACACTGGTATGGTTTAAAAAAAAAAAAAACTATCTCAGAAAGACTTACTATCAAGATGCATTGAAATGGCACAGAAAAAAATACCATGCTTATATGCCCACTGCCCTATGAAAGCAGCATGCTACTCCAAACACAAAAGAGCAACTCTATAAAATCAATAACTCTCCTCCTTTCTTAAGAATGGGTGACTAGGGGCGCCTGGGTGGCTCAGTCCATTGAGCGTCCGACTTCGGCTCAGGTCATGATCTCACGGTCCGGTCCGTGAGTTCAAGCCCCGCGTCAGGCTCTGTGCTGACCACTCAGAGCCTGGAGCCTGTTTCGGATTCTGTGTCTCCCTCTCTCTCTGACCACCCCCTCCCCCCCCCGTTCATGCTCTGTCTATCTCTGTCTCAAAAATAAATAAATGTTAAAAAAAAAATTTAAAAAAAAAAAGAATGGGTGACTAGATGATTCCAGTCTTATTAGAAGTTTGATGGCAGATCTCAAAATAAGGTTTTATATATATTAATATCAGATTACATGGGGGACCTTTTATGTGAATAATTTAGTAGCTATGATGATTTTATCATACATTTCTTTTGGGAAGGGGGTGGGGTAGGACAAAAAGTCATATTACAGTTCATATGGAAAAACATTAATAATAATCAAACATAATGGTTCATTAACATATCAAACAAACTAAACAACATAATCCCAACACAAAATATGAAAAATAACTGCTAGATAACAAAATGCGTTGCCTTTCATCTGAACTGTGATAAATTTTTAATGGGCCAGAACTCTTTGTATCACAATCAACTTTGATTTGACAAAATTAAACCACATAGCACAACAATAATATGCCAAAGAGAATTCTTCACACTACATCTTATCTCATTTTTCATTGTAGTATGCACTTGAATTCCTCCAAGTACTACCTCAGTGAGCTCTTCCCTACCTGTCCTCTGAGCTTCCAGATGTAAAATCCTAGTCCTGGATTAAAAGGCCCATATAGCGATTTCTCCTTCATTTCCAAACCAAGAGGTCCAAAACCAAACTGAAATTCTTTGCCCACAACTTTTTCTTTCTTCCTGTATTCAGTAGCACCACCCATATCTATTTACTCCCTTAGGATCCTTTTCAACCATCTTCACACTCTATATCCAAACATTTGACAAGCGCTCTGAGTTTCACACATGCTCAACCATTTGATTCAACAATTCAGTTCCTTCTTTTAGGTTCCCATTACTCCATTTTTCCTCTTTTTTTTTGTTTTTTGTCTTTTTTACCTTCTGTATTTTCATACCATTAGATGGATGTTGGAATTTATGAATCCATCCTCCACATTTCTTACATTTCCTATCATTTCTTCCACATCTTTATCTCTGCAGAATTCTGGGAAAATTCCTTAGGTTGAACTTCCAAATCAGTGGCTGGCTATTCAGCTGTTTCTAGGCTGTTATTTAGCCTATTGGCTATGTTTCTGTTTTAGTAATTTTATTATTTCCAAGATTTCTTGGAACACTTATTTCGGTCTTATGAATGTGAAGACATTTATCATCTGAAGATCTTAAATATTCTCATTGTAAAATCTTTTTTCAGGCTATTCTATCATCTCTATTTCCTTGGGAGCAAATTCCTGTGTATGTGGAGTGACTGTGATCTCTTCAATGATGGTACACTTTGCAAGTCCCTACTGACTTCCTCTTTTATGTGAGAAATTCTCCCTTGTACTCTTATACTTTACCCCATCTAGTTCCTCCTTTTACCAGAGATATGGATTTGTTGGTTTTATAATCTTCTCTTTTACATATTTCTCTGAGTTTTGTGTGGGAAGGAAAGATTTCAATATATGCTTTCCCCATCAGTCTTAAAAGATAAAGGTCTTTTATCATCTGTTCAGGGGATTTTGACAATAGCCTCCTAACTCATCTCTCCTCCCCAGCGTCTCAAGTCACACGGCAACCAATGCGATCCTTAATGGTTCTGCTAAGAACCCAATCTCTGGGTTTGGTGTTATTCTTCTAACTAAAGTATACTTCAATTTAAAAAAATGTGTAGTAAAATGTGCTCCTAGATCCTTCACTCTTAAGAGAAATAAAGAACTCTATAGCAAGGATCATGTAAGGTAAAACCCCTGAATATTAGCCCCATCTCCTTTTCCACCCTACCTCCCCACTCCATCTCTTCATTATCGCCACCCTCTAAGCATCCCAACTACTCAGGGAATCTACGCAATTGCATGTTTCCCTGCCTTTGCTGATGTGCACTGCACTTACATGTCCCACTCATCTGCCAAGATCCAGAGAAAATCCAACGATCTACTCTATGAAACCTTCCATATGTTATGGACATTTCATGATCTGGGCCTCCATTAGACATTACCCAGACCCCTATTGGTATATTTTCCTCATTCTGCCTTAATAATGCATTAGAATCCCCAACTAGGCCACAACTTCTTGAGAACAAAGGTTCCGCATTATTTCTTTCCCTATTTCAGGCAGCACCTAGCATAATGTTCAGCATATAACAGGCACTCAACAAGCTTTTTTAAATAAAAGATGACCCTTGTTCCAGTGACTAGAAATGCTATTTAGCAAATATATACTCATAAAATTAAATTCCAAGAACTGAGGAATTAAAGGAAGTGAAGACGTTTGAACTAGGATTCAGTATCATAGCTTTCGACTGTAGGTAAAGGAAATTTCCTCTTGACATTCTGAACCTGTATCAGCCTCAAGTACTCCTCCCCTTCTAAAAAGCCCCCTGATGGCTCAGTCCTCGGGCTCTCTTGCATGCCTGCATGCCTCTTTCATTGTATTTACTATTCAAAAGTGCAACTGCCTGTGTATCCGTCTACACCACTGGATTATATCCCCTCCGAGAGCAGAAACCAGATAGAGTGTTTATCCGAGAATAAATAAAAGTGTGTTGGCTACATAAATGCTTAAATACCACATTTTCCCTTATTTGTCCTCAGAACAGTCTCAAGCAGTAAGGAAAGCTGTTATTATTCTCATTTCCAATAGATAAACAAGAGTAAATGGAAGTTAGACGAACTCATGGTCACAGGGGAAGGGAACTTGGTAGCAGAATTTAGGTCTTCTTGAAATAAATCACCACCTTTCTTTTTACTCCTATATAATAGGAAGCATCCATGGTCAGAAATAACCTGGAGCTCCAGAAACAACCTGGAGCTCTTTACATAAAGGAAATAACCCTCACAATAGCACAGTGAATAAACCCAATCTTTAAATAACCCTCAGAGTTCTGTTTCATCCATTCACTCAATACTAAGAGCTTCCAGAAAATAACTAACATCATAACAAAGTAGTCAGCCACACACTGGTCAGCACAACACAATCATTTCTAGGCGTCCAGGGCAACCCTATTAATTTAACCTGTTTGGCAGAACTTTAAAAAGCTACAAACATCACCAGATTTAGTGTATGTTAATTTCTACCAATTCAGCATTTTCATTACATGCAACGTCCTCTACTCTACAAACAAGATGCTCCTACTAAAACCTCACATAACCACATAGGTTTTAAGTTATTATTGCTCTTATTATTCATTTCATTAGCTATTTATTGAGTGTTTACTATATGCCACGCATGTTGCTAAGAGCTACATAAATTATCTCCTTTACCCCTCATAAAAAATACTATGAATCAAGCACTATCATTACTGCTTTTAAAAAATGAGAACTGGAGCTCAGAGATATGAAATAATACGTCCAAGGTCACGCAGCTAATAGAGAAGGGGATAGGAATAGCTCCTAGTCCTTTCTGGTGCCACGGTCCTGGCGCCTCCCTACTATGGACGCTGGTTTGCATTAGTGTCCACTGGAAGAATGCATCTGGTCAGATATCCTCATAAGTTTGACATTATCATCATGTTGAATTGTATGAAATTGCTATTTTTGTGGGCTAAAAATGGTCAAATAGTTCAACCTAACACTTAGATCTTAATTATCTACAGGTTTTGCTTCCTTAAAAATGTATTATTTTCTTTTTATTTTGCATAGAATATGCATCTAATGACTCCTGAGATTATTATTATTATTATTACAAGTTGCAGTATAAGACATAAACACCAGTCAGTCCTTCACGTAATTCCCCAATTCTGATCACAGACTGATTATATGAGAAACATGTTGGGAAGATGTGGCCAGGAATTCTCCCCTTCAGAAAACCATTTCCTGATCAGCATGTGCTAGAGTTAGAGACAATGATCTGTTTCTACAAACTTGCAATGATTAGTATAGTACCTCCATTTCCTTTAAAACACAAATTAAAGCCTAAATAATTCCAAGAAAATGAAATAAAATAATAAAATAATGATAAAATAAGATAAAATAAAATAAAATAAAATAAAATAAAATAAAATAAAATAAAATAAAATAAAATAAAAGCAAGGCAAAGCAAAGCAAAGCAAAGCAAATGCTAGCACTGGGGAATGAGAGTTTAGAAACTAGAACATTCATGGGTGCCTGGGTGGGTCGGTTGGTTAAGTGTTCAGCTCGTGATTTAAAGCATCCGACTCTTGATTTTGGCTCAGGTCAGGTCATGATCTCACAGGTTTGTGGGTTCAAGCCTTGTGTCAGGGGAGAGTCTGTTTGGGATTCCCTCTCTCTCTGCCCATCCCCTGTGTGCATGTACACTCTCTCTTGTGCTCTCTCTCTCTCCCTTCTCTTTCTCTCTCTCTCTCTTTCAAAAATAAATGAGCATTTTAAAAAATAAAAATTGTTAAAAATACATTGTTAAAAAAGAAACTAGCACATTCATGCAGCCCACTCTCCTTTTCACCTTCATTGATCCCTGTGCCTTTCCTTCCCGTCTTAGAGGAAAGAGTGTCCTGCATCTTCAAGAATAATCCTTTCATTCTTGCTCTTCACCCCAGCCTGTCCTCTCCTCAGGGAACTTCCTCTGGAAATCTTATCTCTGCTCCCTGCCACCTGGCTTCAGCTCTTACACCAAACACAAGCAAGTTGGGGTCTCCTGTATCTACACAGAGGCCACACTTCCCGGGGCTCTCTTCCCCTTCTTCCACTTCTCTTCCCTGGCAAAAGGATTAACAAAGTGACAGGTTCTGCCCATACTCCCTCACCTCCCACCCACTCATCATCTCAAACTAGCCTGGCTTAGCTGTCCCTTCTCTAAAATCATTCTCAGCAATAGCCCCAGTGACCCCCTCCCCCCAATTACTGGTCTCTCCGTTCTCACCCTACTTAATCTCTCCCTAGTTTGTGTTAATATTGTCTCCTCCTGCTCCAATGTGCCCTATGGGACTCATCAACACTAACCCTTCCTGGTTCTCTCCCTACCTCTATGACTGTTCCTCTCCGAGCCTTCCTTCTTTCACTGTCCTATGCACAGGTCTCTTCCTTGGTCCTTTCCTCCAAAGGTTCAAGCTTCTCATTTTTTCTTTTCACTCTACTCTTCCCAATATACTCCCAGGAGGCTCGACATCAAAATACTCAAAGCCATGTTTCTCTCCTCAAATCCATACCTTTTTTTGCCCTTAGACCCATTTCATTTCCCAAACGAAAATCACCTAGTCATTTTGAAATCCCTTCCCAAATTTATTCTGCAGCCTCACCTCCCTTCCCTCCTGGAACTCAGCCAAGCCATCCCCCAGGTGCACCAGAGTCCTTACTCGGATGGCCCTTGGCTTTCATGCCTTTATACATACTGTTTCCTTCACTTGATCTAGCCCCTCACCTTCAGATCTCTACTTGAGTGTCACATTCTTTGTGAAGCTTTCTCTACTCTTCCTGAGAATATTCAGTTCTTCCTCAATGGTCCCAAAACACTTTGTATACACCAGTAATTTATAGCATTTACCTCACTGATAAAGTTACCATGGTAACTCTGTATGGTTCTGTCCCTCTCCAATCCTGTTCTTGTCTTCATTGTTCGTAAAAAGAAAGGGACTGGGTTATATAGTCCCCACTGTATCTCATGTAACACTGAACAAGTGCCTGGTTCATAGCAGGTCTTCAAAATGTCTGTTTTATTGAACTGATCCATCTGTCTGGTCAGGTTTATATACAATCTTGTTCAGAGGTAAGGGTTTATGCTAGGTGATTTTTTCGAATCCTTTTGAATACTAATAATCCATTATGTAAGACATACACAACACAAAAACAAGAGTTAACATTTTAATTTTTTTTATTTTAATTTTTCCTCCTAATATAAACACATTGTCAAAAAAATACAACTCTTTAAGGTTCATATCTGGAGGTTGCCTCCACCCAACAAAGAAAACAGATTCTCTTGAGAGCACCTATCAGTTTCCCAAGTCAGCCAACTGCTTACTACTGCTTTCTTAAATCCTACTTTAAAAGTCCAAAATGACAAATTATCTCACAGGTCCCTGGGCAAATACTTCACTGCTTTCTGAAATGTCAGTGCTGATGCCCTATGCCTACTCAGTTTTGTTTCATGTTAAGCCAATAGAAATATCTCTTCCTGCCAGCCTATATTTTGTTTTATAAAACTATTTTTCCCTTTCTTATTTTTCAGGATACAATTTCTCTGATAAACTACCCCTAACTTCTAAGCTTTGGGAGTTAAAATATCCCCAAATATCTAAACTTTGGGAGTCAAATATCCCAAAATATCTAAACTTTGGGAGTTGAATAGCAGGAAGAAGAAACTGAGTCCAAAGCAAGATGGCCATGAAAGTGAACACTGGAAAAATCATTGCCAAAGATGTTTTCCACCAATAACTAACATTTACCAAATGGCATCAAATAATAAAGAAATGAGAAAGCAGGTTAGCACTTAAAAACATTATCACATTTTAATCTTCATCAGAGTAAATGTCATTATTCTTGTTTAACAGATCAATAAACTGAGGTTCAGAGACGGTTAGTAATAACCCAAGGTTACTCAGATAATAAATGGTAGGCCCTTGCCATATGTTGGAATGACCTGAAGTAATTTTCTCAGGAAAAATGGACTTGCCTGAAGGTTTCTGCTTCTGCTCCCTGGCATGTGGTTCCTGGTCAATCACCATTGTCCCCATAAGAAAACAGCAAACCCATACTCTCCCTGCATTTCTGCTGTGCACCATGCTAAGAGCCTTCATCCATTTTTTTTTTTTTTCATTTAATCACTGAATGAGTTATATATGAGGCAGAGCAGTATTGTCACATTACAGATAAGGAAATGAAAGTTCAGCACCTGAAGTTCAGAAATAAACCCAACATCTCCCAGTTAGGGGAGCAGACTAAATCTATCCTCAAAGCCAACACTGCTGTCTCAACATGGCCAACACTGCCCTAAAACAGCAGGATCTTGCCTGAGACTATCACCCAGAACTTGGCTCTACTATTCTGAAATTCAGTTGTGATAAGTCATATTCAAGACCGGTTGGTCTTCTGGGTGTTCTGAAACATCGCCTCCTATCCTGCCACTTAATCAGAGAGCAGTGAATCTTTCCTTCTTTGGATTTCTCATAGCAATGGCTGTCTTCACTGGGCCACCTTTGGGTTTTCAGTCACTGTTTGCACTGAGGATCACTCTGAGAAACAAAAGGGCACAGTTGTAAAGCACCCGTGCTATGAAACCAGGCTGCTGGGTTTCAATGCAAGGTCTGCCATTTATTATGTGACTTGGGCAAGTCACTTAAACTCTCTGTGCCTCAATTTACCCACCTGTAAAATGGGGGAAATGACCCTCCCTATCTCAAAGAGCTTCTGTGATTCTACAGTGAGATAATACCTGTAGAGTGCTTAGAGCAGTACTGCCTCTATGATAAAGTTCAATAAATATTAGATATTTCACAGACTGTTAGAAGATTCCATATTGTGAGAAGAGAAAAATAAAAGGAAAATCACAAGAATTGGACTTTGTGGAAGCTGAAGAGAAGACATGTTTAAGGAAAGGAGAAAAGATGTGCCTGATGCTCTCAAAGGTCCCTGTCTTAGTCAAATCAGACTGCTATAACAAAATACCACAGACTAGGTGGCTTAAACAACAAATTTACTTTCTCACAGTCTGGAGGCTGAACATCCAAGATCAAGGGTGCCAGCAAGGTTGATGTTTGGAGAGCTGTCACCAAAGAGAGGAAATCAGTGTGTGAACGCAGGGAGGGAGGATATGAGCTGTCTTGTGTCTTCCTTTAAAAGGACACTAATAATATCAGATGATGGGCCCGCCCTATGACCTCATTTAATCTCAGTTACTTCCTTAGAGCCCCCATCTGCAAATACAGCCACAGCAGGAGTTGAGCTCCAACTTATGAATTTTGCCATAAGGGACAAAAATTTTCAGTGGTAAGTCACTGAAAAAGTAACTTTGGGGTTTGGCTAAAAGGAGGTCTTTGGTAAGCTTAAAAATAAGTTTCCATGACTCTGACTTATTCACCAAACAATGTAGCGTGTTTACAATTCCTCTCCAAGTATTCAGGGAAACAGTTTTAGAAAATTAAACAGAATCCTAAGATTCATGTATTCTGACAGAAAAATAGTATGATAAATTACAGACCATGATAAACTAACTGTACTTATGTTGTTGGCCATGGAAGACAGAAGTACTTGGTAGATACAGAAATCTTTTTTCTATTATCAGTTTTTCATTATTAAAAATTACTGTCATTCTTAGTCTTTAAAAAAAAAATCTCTAACCTTTTTTTAAAGAAAAACTGGCCAGAATAGCATGGACATGAATTTTCATTGTATAAATTATCCCAATCAAAATTTGTATTAACCTCCGACATCTTCATGCTCCCCTTGTACTGAATCTAGGGCTAATTAATACCTATTTAAGTATTCAATTTCTGCCCTGGAAGCCAAGATAAACTTGTCCACAAGACAAGAATATATTTGCCCAATAGTAAATCTCAATGAGGAGACAGTCTCTTTTTTTTTTTATTTCATAAAAGATTTTGTATAAAATTTAACAATAGCAAAGAAAATCTGGAGATTGTACAAAGGGGAAAAGGTTTATGATATCACCTCTATTAGGTAATAATCACTACTATTCCTTCAAGGTTGTTTTCCATGCATATTTTAATATAACTTTAATTATGGTATACACATAATTTCCTATTCTGTCTTTCTCAATTAGAACTTCTGTTGGTACACATATGTAAGTAATACATGTGTGTTGATTACACAATATATAACTGAAAAACTAATTTAACCATTCCCATGGTGATGGACATTAACATTGCTTCTAGTCATAATTTTAAACAACATTGCGATGGACATTTCCTACACCTACCTTTTTCTATCTTTGTATTATTTCCTTAGATTTAATTTCCAAAGGTAAACTTGGGGGTCTATAGGTCTAAGTATTTATAAGGCTCTTGATACATATTCTAAAATTGCCTCCACATTTTACAGTCACCAGTAATCTCAGACCCCTTTCTCTGTAGCAAAAAGTTTTCCTACCACAACAAGCAATAAATAGACAATTTGCTGCATTAATTTCACTTCTCTTATTACAAAGAACATTTTTCCTGTCATGGTTATTTCCTAGTTTCACTCTTCCTTTGTGAGTTACCCATTCATTATCTTTACCTGTTCATCTGTTAGAACCCTCATTTTTTTTTCACTGATTTGTATGAAGCCATCTCTTTTACTCATAAAATTATTTAATAGTAAAAGTAAGAACATTAGAAGGATCCTTGACATTCTGCTGATGTTACACTAAGCTGAAGAGTAAAATCACAGTCACTAATAAATGAAAATTAAAATATTTTAGGAACACTTTACCAAGTTCTGACAGTGTTTGAGGGACAATTTAGAGGATTTAAAAGTCTTTACTTTCACTGAAACTTACCTGTTATAATTATACTTCTCTTTTGAAATGAAAATAAAGGGGCGCCTGGGTGGCGCAGTCGGTTAAACGTCCGACTTCAGCCAGGTCACGATCTCGCGGTCCGTGAGTTCGAGCCCCGCATCGGGCTCTGGGCTGATGGCTCAGAGCCTGGAGCCTGTTTCCGATTCTGTGTCTCCCTCTCTCTCTCTGTCCCTCCCCTGTTCATGCTCTGTCTCTCTCTGTCCCAAAAATAAATAAACGTTGAAAAAAAATTTTTTGAAATGAAAATAAAGAGTTTATTTCCCAAACATGGCACACCAGCCAATGAAAGACAAAGTATCTTATTTCCTATCCCCCACAACCTTTAATTTTATTTATTTATTTATTTATTTGAGAGAGAGAGCATACAAGCAGGGGAGAAGGGCAGAGAGAATCTTAAGCAGACTCCACACTCAGCACAGAGCCCGACATGGGGCTTGATCCCATGACCCTGGGATCATGACCTGAGCCAAAATCAAGAGTAGGATGCTCAACCAACTGAGCCACCCACATGCCTGTCCCCCACAACCTTTTAATGCATTATGGAAACAATTCAGTGAATTCAAATAAAGCGGAGAATTCTGCCCCTCTAAAACTGATGCTTACATTAAATCTCAAATTATCTGACATTGTTTAATGTTAACATTATCATTAATCCTCTCCATTCACTGAAAAACTACTAAGTGCCAGATGATGTGCTGAGTATTTTGGATCATTATACTCTCCAAATAAACCTTTGACGTGGTATTAGCCACCCCACTTTATAATTGAGAAAATATGGGTTAAAACAGCTAACCACCTGGCCAAGCCAGTCAGCAGGTGATGGACAGAAATGTAAACCCAGGACCTATGTCCCTCACCACTAACTATCCAACCTTATATTACTGCAGCCCTTACCATGGCAATATTGTGTAGTAACTAATACTGATGAAAAGCAACTTAGAAACAGACATTTGTCAAGTGTATTTGGTATACATATTGGGGTTGGAAATTCCTCAAATGATATTTCATCATTAATAAAAGTCAGCATTTTTAAAGTTTACATTTGCAAAGCTTAGCCTATCATTACTTTTTGAAAGTTTAGCCTATTAACTTACTAAAATTTAAAATAGAATTTTTCATCCTGGCAGTTTTAATGGTGGAAATCACTTTTATGTAAATATGATACAATTCTCAAACACTTTGCTTGCTTTTGATGTATCTGCATACAGAACATTGGGTTAATGAGATAAATTATATGTCCCAGAAACTGAGCCAATTTCTCCATTTTCTAACCATTTTCAGAGGAAGTACAACACATCTCCCAATAGGCACACAAACTTCAGCCCAGTTGATGGGGAAATGGCAAAGAAGGATTCAATTTTCTCCCATAGATTTCAGAGGAAGCATGGCTCTGTGGACACCGTGATTTCAGACTTCTGACCTCCAGAACTATGAGACTATATATCTGGTGTTTTTAGGACAATTTGTGGTACTTACAGCAGCCCTAGGAAACTAATACAGTGATTTTTAAAAAATAATATTTACTGGATTTTTTCCTATTGATGGACATCTTCAGTGACCGTGAGGCATCTACTTAGAAATATGTTCAAGCCATTAACCATCATGCCAAAAGGAAATGGTGATAGATTTGCTACCCACATTTCTCCACTCAAGTTTCCCTTGAGAACACACACACACACACACACACACACACACACACACACACACACAGAGAGAGAGCTTGGTACATTTAGATTTTTTATATAGGTTATCATAATTTTGAAAAAAGAATCAGAGTGCCCAAGTGTCCTTCTTGGGCATCTAGCCTAGGCCAACGTGAGGAAAGAAAGTTGGAAGTGTCCTGCCCCAAGTCATAGGCAGAACCACCCAGACAGGAGCCTAATCTCATTTCCAGTGCTATTACTATTCAATGTGCTGCTTTTGACATAGGAACTATTTTTTAAATTGATGTGGACCTTCCTCTAGAGCTTCTAGATAAAGTCTGGACCTTCATCAGAAATCTATTTGTTTTAGGGGTGCCTGGGTGGCACAGTCGGTTAAGCGCCCGACTTCAGCCAGGTCACGATCTCGCAGTCCGTGAGTTCGAGCCCCGCGTCGGGCTCTGGGCTGATGGCTCAGAGCCTGGAGCCTGTTTCCAATTCTGTGTCTCCCTCTCTCTCTCTGCCCCTCCCCTGTTCATGCTCTGTCTCTCTCTGTCCCAAAAATAAATAAACGTTGAAAAAAATTAAAAAAAAAAAAGAAATCTATTTGTTTTATTAGCTAATTTTTTTTTTAAGTCAAAATATTTGGAGCGCATGCATGGCTCAGTTGGTTGGGCGTCCGACTCTTGATTTCAGCTCAGGTCATGATCCCAGAGTCATGGGATTGAGCCCTGTATCGGGCTCTGAGCTAAGCATGGAACCTGCTTAGGATTTTCTTTCTCTCTCCCTCTGCCTCTCTCTCTCTCTCTCTCTCTCTCTCTCTCTCTCTCTAAAATTGGCCCTGTGAAAAGATAAATACTCAAAATGTTCCATTGAAATCCCACCACTAACAGTTTCATTTCTAGTGAAACTAGTTGTCTTCAGATAATTAGTTATCTTCAGATAACACGTCTTAATCTCCATGGGATTGGTTTAGTCATTCTCAGACATCTTATGAGAAAATATACATTAAACTGAATAATCTCTGCAAATCTTCCTGGAAGTTTACCATATTGTTCAGATCCCTGTAATTGAAAAATATAAAGGTTGTACATTGTATTCTGTCCTGGACATAATAAGCTGTCTTTACAGGGGAGGAATAATTTTTTTTAATTTTTTTAACGTTTATTTATTTTTGAGACAGAGAGAGACAGAGCATGAACAGGAGAGGAGCAGAGACAGAGGGAGACACAGAATCTGAAGCAGGCTCCAAGCTCTGAGCCATCAGCCCAGAGCCCGACGAGGGGCTCGAATTCACGGACCATGAGATGGGAACCTGAGTTGAAGTCGGACGCTTAACCAACCGAGCCACCCAGGCGCCCCAATTTTTGTTTTAGTATCACACATTTTCCTTAATTGATCCAAATAAGAGATATGCTTTTCAAAAATAGGATTAGGATGCTGACATGGGGTTATCTTTTGTTTCTCTTCTCCCTGATGCCCTGGCAGCTTTGGGACAGAGATTGGCTTTTCTCACCTAGACAGACCTATAATTCTTAGCATGAATGCAACTTACTTTAAAACGAGGTGATGGGAATACAAACTGGCGGAGCCACTGTGGAAAACAGTATGGAGGTTCCTCAAAAAACTAAAAATGGAACTACCCTACAACCCAGCAATTGCACTACTAGGCATTTATCCACTGGATACAGGTGTGCTGTTTCGAAGGGACACATGCACCCCCATGTTTATAGCAGCACTATCAACAATAGCCAAAGTAGGGAAAGGGCCCAAATGTCCATTGATGGATGAATGGATAAAGAAGATGTGGCATATATACACAATGGAGTATTACTCAGCAATCAAAAAGAATGAAATCTGGCCATTTGCAACTTCGTGGATGCAACTAGAGGGTATTATGCTAAGTGAAATTAGTCAGTCAGAGAAAGACAAAAATCATATGACTTCACTCATATGAGGACTTTAAGAGACAAAACAGATGAACATAAGGGAAGGGAAACAAAAATAATATAAAAACAGGGACGGGGACAAAACAGAAGAGATTCATAAATATGGAGAACAAACTGATGGTTACTGGAGGGGTTGTGGGAGGCAGGATGGGCTAAATGGGTAAGGGGCACTAAGGCATCTACTCCTGAAATCATTGTTGCACTATATGATAACTAATTTGGATGTAAATTTTAAAAAATAAAAAAAATTAAATTAAAAAAAAATGAGGTGAGCTTTTTCTCCTAGAATCCTGATACAGGAAAATAGGAGTCACACTCTTGTGGTTTTAAAGAAAAAAAGGCTATAAAAATGAAGGCACTTTTTAAAAAAATGTTCCGGAACTACTTTCATAATAAAAAAATAAATTCCATTTTGTGTCCTTTGACATAAAGCATAATGAAGCAGGCACTAACCGTTCACAGTGATCTAGAAATCACTAAGAACAATTTTCTACAGTAACAAAAAGGTGTTATTTTTAGCACCTCAGAGCTGGAATCATCAATAATTGGCATTCTAATTTGAAAGTCGTCGGGATCTGTTTATTTAAGTGATTTTGATCAATTCCCTGCCAAGTCTAGTTTGTTTCTCTGCCCTTCAACCACGCTGTTTCCTGTTCCACTTTCCAAATTGTACATTACACTTTATCATGAAAGCTAAATTTTCTTAAAGAACAAGTGGATTCTGCTTGCTTTTTTTCATTTTTATTTATTTTTTTTTTTGGTACCAATTCATTTTTTCTTTGCGTCTAATAGAGAGGATATGTTTTTTTTCAGGCTTCCTTTCATCTCACACAGACCTAAAGAATATTGCCTTGTCATTTTCAGTGACTTTCACCTTTTTTCTAAATAATATTTATTTATTTTTTAGAGAGACAGTGGGAGAGGGGCAGGGCGGAGAGATCAGAGGATCGGAAGGGGGCTCTGTGCCGACAGCAGAGAGCCCCATGCGGGGCTGGGAAAGTCAGACCCTTAACTGACTGAGTCACCCAGAAGCCCCAGTGCATTTCACCTTCTATGGACCATTTGTTTCCTGGTTTTATCCTCATATGCTACCACTGAGATGCCCTATTTCTAGTGTATTACTCTTTTCTAATCCCTACTCTGTTGGGCATTTCACATGCGCAGCTCTGTGTAGTTATGCAGATGTCACCCTGTTCTCTGCATCTTCTTGCCACCCTTACAAGTGCTGCTTTCAGAAGCAACCTAGTGTGTGTGTATCCTTCCACTTATAGATCCTTTTCTTATCATTTATTTAAGCTGTCTGAAGTTGACTTTCCTGAAATTCATTTTCTTTAGATTGCTGTCTTCACTTCTTTGAAGTTTACACAAAGACTACCGATCTTGAAATGCATTTTCTTAATTAAATGAAATGTTCATCAAAGAAATAGCTCCAGGGATGCCCAGGTCATGATCTTGGGTCATGATCTCACGGTTCGTGGGTTCGAGCCCCACATTGGGCTCTGTGCTGACACCGTGGAGCCTGGAGCCAGCTTCAGATTCTGTGTCTACCTCTCTCTCTGCCCCTCCCCCACTCGCACTCTGTCTCTCTATCTATCTCTATCTCTCAAAAATAAATAAACATTAAAAATTTGAGGAAAAAAAAAAAAAGAAGAAGAAGAAGAAGAAGAAATAGCTCCAGTATGCAGGCCAAGGTCAAGGGTAGCTATAAATACAAGCACAATCTCATCTCTTTTGTCTCTCTCCCTCTCTCTCCAGACCCTACCCAGAGAGGTTTCCACCTCACCATGTGTCACATATACTCTCTTGCCTTTAATCCACTGACTGTGCTGTAATTCTCTCGTTAAATGGTTTTGTCCAATATGCACTTAGGATGATGGCTAGTGTGTTTTCAATCTCATCACGAATTATCAAGACAGCTGAAACCTGGCAATATCTGTCAGAGATAAATAAACTAACTGGTCAAAGGGCAGGTTAGCTGTCGATGAGTGATTTTGAGTAACCTAAAAAACACAGAGTAAAATGGGAAAAACACACAGCCTGAACTTAGTAATGAAAGTAGACTTCTTTTGAATGACATTCCCTACAATGATTAGTAATTAAGTTAATCCTTCATTATGTGCTTCACTGATCACTATCAAGAATGACAAAACACATTTGCCCTTTTTTCAATTAAAATATGTGGGAGTAAGTACAGAAATTGGAGAAAATGAAAGTTTGGCTTTTAAAATGTCCCTCAACCACACTTAGTCACTTTGTTGGCTTATCTGCATCTCTTGGCATCTCAATTCTGCATCTGGAAGATACAACAAACTTTCCTGGTGTTGCTGATGACAAGTGATATGACCACCTTCTTTTGCAGCTTGATTCTCCCAGTCAGTGCCGCCTACCACCTGATTCATGCTTCAACTCCAGTTAACAATTCAACACTAGCAAATGCAATGGTTTCCTTTTTAAAGGCACTAAGCCTTGTGTTCTCTGAATTTTAAAAAAGCAACTTTAAATAAACCATAACTTACTTGAAAAACTATTTTTCCAAAAGATGTCTGCATACAGTGACTACACCTGGGTATCAATTACTTTAAAAAATTGCTTTCATCCCAGGCTTGCATGAGAGCCCTGGGAAAGCAGTCCAGGCAGGAACAAGAAGAATGAGGCATGATTTATAACGTATTTTGAAGAATTCTAAAAATATATTAGGGAGCATCTATCTGAAGTTTCTGTCCGACTTCTTTGAACATCAAGGTTCTCTAATCTATTTGCATTTCTACTTTTTAAAAAGCATTTTATTTATAAGCAATTTCAGGATCACGTCTAGTACATAAAAGACATAAATTGAGATCTTTTAATATATGACTATTTGATAGTGAACACAACATGAAGAAAAACGGGTCTCTAGAGTTCTCACTTTCAACTTACTTTCCTGTGTCTGTATCCTAATTCTGGTGGAAATCTTTTATGCTTTCAATAAAAGTGACGAGTGCTTTTCTATGACTTAGAATAGCCAGCTTCGTGGAATTATGTGAATAATGTGTCATTACACTGATATAATAAACCTATGGCCATTGATAGTTCTGATAACCACTCTTTGTAGTATACTTAGAAATCTTAATCAAGTAATGGGTCTCTGGTATTGAATATGTTCTAATAAACCAAGAGACATACCGAGGTAAAAAGGTGTGAATATTCTATATAACAAATTTTACCATAAATCATTATTAATTCTCATAAAACTCAGTATGCCAAATATTTTATCCTCCATGAGCTGATTAAAAAATAGAGGCTAATAAATTAAACTATCTTGTCAAAGTCATATGGATAGTAATGGCAGAGATGGGATTTGAACTCCACTGAGTCTGATTTCAAAGCTCTTCACTACATCATGCTATCTTTGTTTTCAATTAAGTTTAGGATTCCCTAAATTAGTGAAAGACACATATACCATAAATTAAAATCACTAATACCTTGAAAACCTACTTTTAACTAAGCTTTCCGGCAAAACATTTTCCTAACATTAATAAGGAAAACATTGGCTCATCTAACTCCTGTTTCTTCATGTGCTTCCCTCAATCACCCAACCCCATCAGGATGCTGGTAAGCACTCATATAAACAGAAGGTAAACAGCAGCCAGAGAAACAGAGGGTCTGAATAATCTACAAACTGGGTAACTATCTTCCAAACAATCAAGAGTAAACTGAATTAAATGGTTTGTTTAGAGTGTGTCTAGAAAGGGAAAATAAGTTATTTTCAATTACAAAGAACCGTCTTTATTATTTTTTCAGTAAACTGCATTCGTTTTAAAAGGTGAAAAATGATCTCAAGTATGTAAATCATACTATTTTTAGATATCTCTTCAACATAAACAATTTAGAGATTCAATTCTAATCACTGCAGTAAACCACTTACAAGTATTTAAGGTTTTTCTTGAAACTGCCCTGACTGTTAATATACATATATTGGGTCACTTGTCTAAATATAAAGTGGTTAAGGAACATTCATGTATCACTATTTTTACTCCAAGTTTTATTTGGATCTGCAAAAAACTTTTTTCGGGAGCTCTGTAAATTTTGAAAGTTCATTATCTTATTTTATAGGGATATTAGCTTCATTATGCAAGGCGTTCAATCGCTGCTGTCAGTAGGATCTGTGCTCATCCATAAAGCCTTTTCCAATGAGGTGAAAAACATTTGCAGACTACATTATGTTGTGATAGTGAATGATTTTAAAAGATGTCAAGTTTTACTTTAAGGAGTTTTCTATGAAATAGCATTTATATTAGAGAAAGGTTTGGGGGAGGTGAAGGATGTAAGTCATCAGAATTTCATTTATTTTTAAACATAATTAAGCTCTCAGAAAGCATCAGCACCTTAACTTTGAATATCTTTTTTAAAGACATTACTGAAATATCATATTACTGTTTCTTGATTTTCTAATGCATCTCTGAAAATGAATTCACTTTAATAAGTGGGAGGATTTGTCTGGGAAGAAAACCAGACTATAAGCACAAAGGAAGGATAAAATGTTCAATTGTATTAATTATTCTTTCATGATATGCCATTGATCCTGACATACATATTTACCACATTTATAAACTTCAGGAACAATCCAGTGATAAGATATGAGCATGTGTATCAGAATTGCCTGAGGCCACAATTCATATGCTTTTTTGCCACAGATACGTGGAAGCACAGTATACAGCCTTCTGATTGTGTGAGGAATCATCTGTGCCCTTGGGAATATTTTACTGCGTGTAATATCGTGGGTTTACACTTCAGTTCAGAACTGAAATAACTGCCTTAGGAGGTATTGCGTTGATCCCAGGTTCTTTCCAATCAGTCTCATTTTACCTCCACTAATCCTGGAATTTAGATGCAAAATAAGAAATTTTTACTTCTTTGGAAAAGGGGATTTCCAGGAGAATGATCTGCCCAAAAGTGGGAAATAACAATACTTCTAAAAATAAATGAGAAAAAAAATGATTATTGTCACATTTTTAATAAAATGCAATCTTTTTTAAATGACCTAAACACTAACTTTAATGGAAATTGATAACTATATTGATCTATGCTGTCACTTTCATTTTCTTTTAGTATGGCCACAGTTAGACTTGAAAATACTTCTTCAGGCTCAAAATAGTTGATTTAAGGCCTAAGTGCCACACCTCCCCCCCAAAATGCACTAAACTTTATGTGGCTTGTGAACAGGGGCACTACTTGCTCATTTTGCATTTTTCATCGCAACTGAGCAGAGTCCTACTAACACATGATAGGAAATTACTATTTTGTTAAGTCAAGAAGTAAAAAATACATAAACTTTGTAAACTCTTGTTTATGTTATACACACTGTAAGTCTTATGCAAAACTCAAGAAGAAAAAGTACTCTTTCCTATCAAGATTATTTATAAAAAAAAATAAATAACGTGCTTCCATAGAACAAATTATTTTAATTTGTATGTGCTTTTTTGCTGAATCTTTCACTATTTCAGGAAAAATGTTTTTATTCCCAACTGACAACAGGGAACACCAGCTCATCCTTAATTCATTAAGTGCCGTTTTTTACCCACTGACATTTGTCAAATTATAGGATTCATTATAACAGGGATGTAGAGTTATGGCTTTAGCTCTTTTTGTTCTAATCCTTTTTTCATGTATTCTTTCTTTTGATTTGTGACCTTCATTACCAAGAGAGCTCATTTAATGCTTTCAGTTCAGTTCCAGGAGGATAAGCAGTCAGATACTGCAGGAATTATTTTACATACCACAGTTATTAACATGATTACTCAGAGAAATTATATTAATATCCAAGTCACTCCAGTACTTCCAGGAAAAAGAAATGCTTTTTATCAGAGTTTATCCTTTGGCACAGAGAACACGTTCTTACCTATTTACAGTTAAAATCCCCAGGTGAACGTTTCCTCGGCCAAGTAGCAATGCATTATATAAAGAGTTCATTGTAGATGCAGATCACCTAGGTCACAGATTTCTTTTTTTTCTGATTATGAAATAATGTATTCTGATTATACTAAATTTAGAAAATTGAAAATAGTATAAAATAAAATCACCCATGACCCCGCATACCTAGAAATAACCCTATCATTTTAATATGTTTCCTTCACCTTTTTTCTATTCATGTTAAAGATATTCTGTGTGTAAATCTAGACTATTCTAGATTTAGAATTTTATATCATTTCTCACCTAACATTATATCAAAACTTCTTCCCTGTAATTAAATATTCTTCAGAAGTATTATTTTAATTTTAACAAAAATAAATGTACTATAACTTATTTCAACATCCCCTTACTAAAACTGTACAAAATGCAAACTAATCTATAATAAAGCTAACCAGTGGGGGAAAGATAGGGCAGGAGAAAAAAGTGTTAAGGGGCACAAGGAAACTTTTGGAGATGACAGACACGTTCATTATTTTGGTTGTGGTGATAGTTTTATAGTAAAACATATATCAAATTTCATAAATTTTAAATATTTATACTTACTGTACATCAACCATGCCTCATAAAGCTGACAAAAATAATTTTTATAAATTCTCCTATTGTATGGGGCTCATAGCTGGCTCAGTTGGTAGAACATGTGACTTTTTTAAAAATTTTTTTAACGTTTACTTGTTTTTGAGAAAGAGAGAGAGAGAGAGAGACAGAGCATGAGTGGGGGAGGGGCAGAGAGAGGGAGACACAGAATCTGAAACAGGCTCCAGGCTCTGAGCTGTCAGCACAGACACCAATGTGGGGCTTGAACCCATGAACCATGAGATCATGGCCTGAGCTGAAGTCAGACACTCAACCAACTGAGCCACCCAGGTGCCCCAAGCATGTGACTCTTGATCTCAGGACTGTGAGTTCAAGCCAGTGGGTGTAGAGATTACTTAAAAAATAAATAAAACTTTTAAACAATATTTCTCTTATTACATAGTAGGTTGTTTCCCATGGTCAGCTATTATAAAGTGGTAATAAATATAATTCTCCATGTCATTTCAAAGAGAATATAACTTTGTACACTTAAGGCTTAATCAGATTTGATGAAGAGACATTTTGATTCTTTTGCAATTCACAACTGTTTTTATTAAATTTTTTCTGAAACTAAAATATTCACTATACTACTTAAGTTTAGAACTATAAAGTATTTGGAGGTAAAACTAGATAAGCTGTTCGTTGCTACCATGAAGGCTCACATTAATTGAAGACTTTCCATGAGCTAGACACTGTGTTAGCATTTTACACTATACAAGCAAGTATCTTCTTGTTTCTTTCAACAGTATCAGGCAAAACAAAGTAAAAATGTGACAATACTAAGTAATGAGGTCAGGAGGAAGCTTAACCTACAGAATTCAAAATCCTTGGAAATGTTCGGCCTTGTTCCTCTAAGTTTCAACTAGCAAAATCGTCAGAAGGACCAATGGATAAATTAGGTATTCATATAATGAAATACAACAAAAAGGAACAAACTACTGATACCTGCAATACTGCAAATGATGAACATCCAAAACACTACGGTGAGTGAAGAAAGTCAGACACAAATGAGTACATGTTGCATGACTCCATCTATATGGGGACCAAGAGGTGAAACTAATCTATAGATACCGAAGTCAGAAAGTTGTTGAACTATGGGGGTGAGGATGAGGATAAAATCAATTAGAAAGGGCCATGAAGGAACTTCCAGGAAGTGGCTACACAGGTATATACCGTTGTCAAAACTCACACTAAACACAGAACCATGCATTTAATTATACATTACTTATTAAAGTAAATTGAAATAAAATAAACCTCCAGGGGCGCCTGGGTGGCTCAGTCGGTTGAGCGTCCAACTTCGGCTCAGGTCATGATCTCGCGGTCTGTGAGTTCGAGCCCCACATCGGGCTCTGTGCTGCCAGCTCAGAGCCTGGAGCCTGCTTGGGATTCTGTGTCTCCCTCTCTCTCTGCTCCTCCCCTGCTCACGCTCTGTCTCTCTCTCAAAAATAAATAAAGATTTAAAAAATAAAAAAAAAGTAAATAAACCTCCAGAAATCTAAGGATTAGCTCTAAAATTATTCCCATCCAATGCCATATCTTTTGTTTCGTGTGACTCTGTGACATTCAATGAATCCTACTGAATATAAGGACAACCGCCACCATGTGGATGACATGACCAAAGATGATGCTGAACACAAAGAACTGCCTTATCAAAAAATTGAAAATAATCAGAAGAATGAAATAAATTTAGATGAGGAAACCCAATTCAAATTCAAATACTCTACTTTGAAGTAAGCTAATCAGATCATTAAAATCCAATATTAGGTCAGAGGTCGAAATGAACTTAAGGCCAAAGAATCACAGACAGAACCTTCTAACCTCCCTCTAAAATTAGCCTATCACGGTCCACTCTGAAGCAGCATGTTGTCTGGCTAAACAGTTTTCATATTTGAATTTTTTTTTTCTATAAACACAGCCAAAGCTGGCTCTCTATAAATTCCACCCATTGCATCTGGTTCTGCCCTAGTTAGCAACCCCCTCTTCCATGACAGTCCTAGGGATATCTGCCAATAGCAAGCAAATTTCCTTTAAGTTCCTGTTACAATCAGACTGAACAATTCCCTCAACTGCTCTTCATTATAGCACAATTTTTAAGTTGCCTCACCTTTCTATTTTGAAAGTGTATTTTCATTCATCCACACTTTTATTCATCCATACTTTTATTTGATGTTTAAAAAAAAGGAAAGGAAAGGAAAGGAAAGGAAAGGAAAGGAAACCCGTTGGTGATAATCACAGCCAACGTGCTTCCCAAAGCATGAGACAAAGGAAATAGATTCACTCAGGATTCTCCCACAAACTGCCAGAGGGGTGGTAGGTCCAACCCAACACGTACAGCAGTCGGAGGAAGAGCAGATTTCAGAAGCATGACTGTGGCGATCCCACTATAAAGTCTCCTTCCAGAACAGTCTTTTGGAAGTTTCCTCAACAAAGCCAGGCCTCAGAGGTGGCCTTCCCTGCTGACCTCTTTGAGGTGCCACAATTGGCACTCTGCTGAACAACTTGCTGGTCCCAGTGCTTGTGTCAGAGAGAACAGTTGTGAGAATATCCAGCTCCTGATAAACAATTAATGAATATGGCATACCTGGAGAGAAAAACTTACCAATTCTAATATAAAATGTGCCTCTTCCATAAAGAGGATCATTATCAGCCTTGGATAAGAAATGTATCATATGCAACTGATATGTGGGTATCATTGATGACATTATTTTTCCTGGAGAATCAACACTGAAGGGAAATGAAGAGATAGTCTACAAACTCAAAGGAACAACTCTTAAGGACAGTAGGGAGAAACACATCCAAACTCTGTGATCGCTGAGAAGAATTTCTTTGCAATTTTCATCCCCAGCGAAACGCTTAGTGTTTGTAATCTTACAAATAATAACAAAAGGAATTAAAGGAACAGGCTATAATAGGAAAATAAGAAATAGATAAATAACATGAAAGGGTTTGGGAGATTACAATGCAAAGAATTAGCAAAATTAAAACCTATAAAACAGATAAAACCAAACCTCACAAAAAAGAAAATAATTACATTGCTAAAACATAAATTGGGAAAAAATAAGAAGAAAAAAGAGCCAAAGAAAAAATATCAAAGATAGAAAATTAGAGAGGGAAGATGGCGGTGTAGGAGGACGCTGGGCTCACCGCGCGTCCTGCTGATCACTTAGATTCCACCTACACCTGCCTAAATAACCCAGAAAACCACCAGAGGATTAGCAGAACGGAGTCGCCGGAGCGAAGCGCAGACCAGAGGCCCACGGAAGAGGGTAGGAAGGGCGGCGAGGCGGTGCGCACTCCACGGACTGGCGGGAGGGAGCCGGGGCGGAGGGGCGGCTCGCTGGCCAAGCAGAGCCCCCGAGTCTGGCTTGCAAAAAGCGGGGGGGCCTGACGGACTCTGTTCCGACAGCAAGCGCGATTTAGCGTCTGGGAGGTCATAAGTTAACAGCTCTGCTCAGAAAGCGGGAAGGCTGGAGGACAAAGGGAAGGAGAGCTGCTGAGCCCCCAGACGACAGAGCTCAGTTTGGTGGGGAACAAAGGCGCTCGCCAGCGCCATCTTCCCCGCCCATCCCCCAGCCAAAATCCCAAAGAGAACCAGTTCCTGCCAGGGAACTTGCTCGCTCCGCGCAAACACCCAACTCTGCGCTTCTGCGGAGCCAAACCTCCGGCAGCGGATCTGACTCCCTCCTGCTGCCACAGGGCCCCTCCTGAATTGGATCACCTAAGGAGAAGCAAGCTAAGCCTGCCCCTCCTGCCCCTGTGCACCTTGCCTACCCACCCCACCTAAGACGCCAGATCCCCAGCATCACAAGCCTGGCAGTGTGCAAGTAGCCCAGACAGGCCACCCCACCCCACAGTGAATCCCGCCCCTAGGAGAGGGGAAGAGAAGGCACGCACCAGTCTGACTGGGGCCGCAGCGGTGGGCTGGGGGCAGACATCAGGTCTGACTGCGGCTCCGCCCACCAACTCCAGTTATACACCACAGCACAGGGGAAGTGCCCTGCAGGTCCTCACCAAGCCAGGGACTATCCAAAATGACCAAGCGGAAGAATTCCCCTCAGAAGAATCTCCAGGAAATAACAACAGCTAAGGAGCTGATCAAAAAGGATTTAAATAATCTAACAGAAAGTGAATTTAGAATAATAGTCATAAAATTAATCGCTGGGCTTGAAAACAGTATAGCTGACAGCAGAGAATCTCTTGCTACAGAGATCAAGGGACTAAGGAACAGTCACGAGGAGCTGAAAAATGCTTTAAACGAAATGCATAACAAAATGGAAACCACCACAGCTCGGATTGAAGAGGCAGAGGAGACAATAGGTGAACTAGAAGATAAAGTTATGGAAAAAGAGGAAGCTGAGAAAAAGAGAGATAAAAAAATCCAGGAGTATGAGGGGAAAATTAGAGAACTAAGTGATACACTAAAAAGAAATAATATACGCATCATTGGTATCCCAGAGGAGGAAGAGAGAGGGAAAGGGGCTGAAGGGGTACTTGAAGAAATCATAGCTGAGAACTTCCCTGAAGTGGGGAAGGAAAAAGGCATTGAAATCCAAGAGGCACAGAGAACTCCCTTCAGACGTAACTTGAATCGATCTTCTGCACGACATATCATAGTGAAACTGGCAAAATACAAGGATAAAGAGAAAATTCTGAAAGCAGCAAGGGGTAGACGTGCCCTCACATATAAAGGGAGACCTATAAGACTCGTGACTGATCTCTCTTTTGAAACTTGGCAGGCCAGAAAGAGTTGGCACGAGATTTTCAGTGTGCTAGACAGAAAAAATATGCAGCCGAGAATCCTTTATCCAGCAAGTCTGTCATTTAGAATAGAAGGGGAGATAAAGGTCTTCCCAAACAAACAAAAACTGAAGGAATTTGTCACCACTAAACCAGCCCTACATGAGATCCTAAGGGGGACCCTGTGAGACAAAGTACCAGAGACGTCACTACAAGCATAAAACATACAGACATCACAATGACTCTAAACCCATATCTTTCTATAATAACACTGAATGTAAATGGATTAAACGCGCCAACCAAAAGACATAGGGTATCAGAATGGATAAAAAAACAAGACCCATCTATTTGCTGTCTACAAGAGACTCATTTTAGACCTGAGGACACCTTTATTATTTTTTTTCTCTTTTTTTTTTTTTTAATTTTTTTTTTTCAATGTTTATTTATTTTTGGGACAGAGAGAGACAGAGCACGAACGGGCAAGGGGCAGAGAGAGAGGGAGACACAGAACCGGAAACAGGCTCCAGGCTCCGAGCCATCAGCCCAGAGCCCGACGCGGGGCTCGAACTCACGGACCGCAAGATCGTGACCTGGCTGAAGTCGGACGCTTAACCGACTGCGCCACCCAGGCGCCCCCTGAGGACACCTTTAGATTGAGAGTGAGGGGATGGATAACTATTTACCATGCTACTGGAAGCCAAAAGAAAGCTGGAGTAGCCATACTTATATCAGACAAACTAGACTTTAAATTAAAGGCTGTAACAAGAGATGAAGAAGGACATTATATAATAGTGACAGGGTCTATCCATCAGGAAGAGCTAACAATTATAAATGTCTATGCGCCGAATACCGGAGCGTCCAAATATATAAAACAATTACTCATAAACATAAGCAACCTTACTGATAAGAATGTGGTAATTGCAGGGGACTTTAACACCCCACTTACAGAAATGGATAGATCATCTAGACACACGGTCAATAAAGAAACAAGGGCCCTGAACGAGACATTGGATCAGATGGACTTGACAGATCTATTTAGAACTCTGCATCCCAAAGCAACAGAATATACTTTCTTCTCGAGTGCACATGGAACATTCTCCAAGATAGATCATATACTGGGTCACAAAACAGCCCTTCATAAGTTTACGAGAATTGAAATCATACCATGCATACTTTCAGACCACAATGCTATGAAGCTTGAAATCAACCACAGAAAAAAGTCTGGAAAACCTCCAAAAGCATGGAGGTTAAAGAACACCCTACTAACGAATGAGTGGGTCAACCAGGCAATTAGAGAAGAAATTAAAAAATATATGGAAACAAACGAAAATGAAAATACAACAATCCAAACGCTTTGGGACGCAGCGAAGGCAGTCCTGAGAGGAAAATACATTGCAATCCAGGCCTATCTCAAGAAACAAGAAAAATCCCAAATACAAAATCTAACAGCACACCTAAAGGAAATAGAAGCAGAACAGCAAAGGCAGCCTAAACCCAGCAGAAGAAGAGAAATAATAAAGATCAGAGCAGAAATAAACAATATAGAATCTAAAAAAACTGTAGAGCAGATCAACGAAACCAAGAGTTGGTTTTTTGAAAAAATAAACAAAATTGACAAACCTCTAGCCAGGCTTCTCAAAAAGAAAAGGGAGATGACCCAAATAGATAAAATCATGAATGAAAATGGAATGATTACAACCAATCCCTCAGAGATACAAACAATTATCAGGGAATACTATGAAAAATTATATGCCAACAAATTGGACAACCTGGAAGAAATGGACAAATTCCTGAACACCCACACTCTTCCAAAACTCAATCAGGAGGAAATAGAAAGCTTGAACAGACCCATCACCAGCGAAGAAATTGAATCGGTTATCAAAAATCTCCCAACAAATAAGAGTCCAGGACCAGATGGCTTCCCAGGGGAGTTCTACCAGACGTTTAAAGCAGAGATAATACCTATCCTTCTCAAGCTATTCCAAGAAATAGAAAGGGAAGGAAAACTTCCAGACTCATTCTATGAAGCCAGTATTACTTTGATTCCTAAACCAGACAGAGACCCAGTCAAAAAAGAGAACTACAGGCCAATATCCCTGATGAATATGGATGCAAAAATTCTCAATAAGATACTAGCAAATCGAATTCAACGGCATATAAAAGGAATTATTCACCATGATCAAGTGGGATTCATTCCTGGGATGCAGGGCTGGTTCAACATTCGCAAATCAATCAACGTGATACATCACATTAACAAAAAAAAAGAGAAAAACCATATGATCCTGTCAATCGATGCAGAAAAGGCCTTTGACAAAATCCAGCACCCTTTCTTAATAAAAACCCTTGAGAAAGTCGGGATAGAAGGAACATACTTAAAGATCATAAAAGCCATTTATGAAAAGCCCACAGCTAACATCATCCTCAACGGGGAAAAACTGAGAGCTTTTTCCCTGAGATCAGGAACACGACAGGGATGCCCACTCTCACCGCTGATGTTTAACATAGTGCTGGAAGTTCTAGCATCAGCAATCAGACAACAAAAGGAAATCAAAGGCATCAAAATTGGCAAAGATGAAGTCAAGCTTTCGCTTTTTGCAGATGACATGATATTATACGTGGAAAATCCGATAGACTCCACCAAAAGTCTGCTAGAACTGATACATGAATTCAGCAAAGTTGCAGGATACAAAATCAATGTACAGAAATCAGTTGCATTCTTATACACTAACAATGAAGCAACAGAAAGACAAATAAAGAAACTGATCCCATTCACAATTGCACCAAGAAGCATAAAATACCTAGGAATAAATCTAACCAAAGATGTAAAGGATCTGTATGCTGAAAACTATAGAAAGCTTATGAAGGTAATTGAAGAAGATTTAAAGAAATGGAAAGACATTCCCTGCTCATGGATTGGAAGAATAAATATTGTCAAAATGTCAATACTACCCAAAGCTATCTACACATTCAATGCAATCCCAATCAAAATTGCACCAGCATTCTTCTCGAAACTAGAACAAGCAATCCTAAAATTCATATGGAACCACAAAAGGCCCCGAATAGCCAAAGTCATTTTGAAGAAGACCAAAGCAGGAGGCATCACAATCCCAGACTTTAGCCTCTACTACAAAGCTGTCATCATCAAGACAGCATGGTATTGGCACAAAAACAGACACATAGACCAATGGAATAGAATAGAAACCCCAGAACTAGACCCACAAACGTATGGCCAACTAATCTTTGACAAAGCAGGAAAGAACATCCAATGGAAAAAAGACAGTCTCTTTAACAAATGGTGCTGGGACAACTGGACAGCAACATGCAGAAGGTTGAAACTAGACCACTTTCTCACACCATTCACAAAAAGAAACTCAAAATGGATAAAGGACCTGAATGTGAGACAGGAAACCATCAAAACCTTAGAGGAGAAAGCAGGAAAAGACCTCTCTGACCTCAGCCGTAGCAATCTCTTACTCGACACATCCCCAAAGGCAAGGGAATTAAAAGCAAAAGTGAATTACTGGGACCTTATGAAGATAAAAAGCTTCTGCACAGCAAAGGAAACAACCAACAAAACGAAAAGGCAACCAACGGAATGGGAAAAGATATTTGCAAATGACATATCGGACAAAGGGCTAGTATCCAAAATCTATAAAGAGCTCACCAAACTCCACACCCGAAAAGCAAATAACCCAGTGAAGAAATGGGCAGAAAACATGAATAGACACTTCTCTAAAGAAGACATCCGGATGGCCAACAGGCACATGAAAAGATGTTCAGCGTCGCTCCTTATCAGGGAAATACAAATCAAAACCACACTCAGGTATCACCTCATGCCAGTCAGAGTGGCCAAAATGAACAAATCAGGAGACTATGGATGCTGGAGAGGATGTGGAGAAACGGGAACCCTCTTGCACTGTTGGTGGGAATGCAAATTGGTGCAGCCGCTCTGGAAAGCAGTGTGGAGGTTCCTCAGAAAATTAAAAATAGACCTACCCTATGACCCAGCAATAGCACTGCTAGGAATTTATCCAAGGGACACAGGAGTACTGATGCATAGGGGCACTTGTACCCCAATGTTCATAGCAGCACTCTCCACAATAGCCAAATTATGGAAAGAGCCTAAATGTCCATCAGCTGGTGAATGGATAAAGAAATTGTGGTTTATATACACTATGGAATACTACGTGGCAATGAGAAAAAATGAAATATGGCCTTTTGTAGCAACGTGGATGGAACTGGAGAGTGTGATGCTAAGTGAAATAAGCCATACAGAGAAAGACAGATACCATATGGTTTCACTCTTATGTGGATCCTGAGAAACTTAACAGGAACCCATGGGGAGGGGAAGGAAAAAAAAAAAAAAAAAGAGGTTAGAGTGGGAGAGAGCCAAAGCATAAGAGACTGTTGAGAACTGAGAATGAACTAAGGGTTGATGGGGGGTGGGAGGGAGGAGAGGGTGGGTGATGGGTATTGAGGAGGGCACCTTTTGGGATGAGCACTGGGTGTTGTATGGAAACCAATTTGACAATAAATTTCATATATAAATAAAAAAAAATTTAAAAAAAAAGAAAATTAAAGAGAGATATATGAAGGTAAAACCAGAGCACCAAAAAAAAAAAAAAAAAAAAGGAGGGGGTAAAAAGTAAGACAAGTGAAAAAGAATAATTACCATGTAGAATACTAAAAGAACTAGATTAAAAATTAAAAATATATAAAACCATAAGCCAAGGTATACATGGAAAAATGCTCGATGTCACTCATCATCACAGAAATGCGAATCAAAACCACAATGAGATACACTTCACCACTGTCAATATGGTGAGTATTATAATAAAATTTTAAAAGTGTTGGCAAGGATGTAGAGAAATCGGAATACTTGCACACTGTTGGTGGGGAGGCAACATGGTGCAGCCGCTGTGGAAAACAGTATGAAGTTTCCTCAAAAAAATTAAAAATAGAGCTAGCATATGATCCACCAATCCCCCTTCTGGGTATTTGTCCAAAAGAATGGAAATCGGGATTTCAAAGAGAGATTGGCACTTGTATATTCATTGCAGCATAATTCACAATAGCAAGACAGCCAAGATGTGGAAACAACATAAATGTCCATCCATAGACAAATGAATGGATAAAGAAACTGGTGTGTACATGTGTGTCATACATAAATACATGTATACATACACATAATGGAATACTGCTGAGTCTTTAAAAAAAAGAAGAAGAAAATTCTGCAATATGTGACAAAGTGGATGAACCTTAAGGACATCATGCTAAGGGAATAAGGCAATCACAGAAAGACAAACACTGCATGATTTCACTTACATGAGGTATTTAAAATAGTCAAATTCACAGACTTGAAGAGTTGCAGTGTTTCCGGGGACTGGGGGGGTGGGGGTGGGGGGAAATGGAAGGTACTAGTCAACAGGCATAGCTTCAGTCAAACAAGATGAACAAGCTCTGCAGGAAACAAGAGAACAAGAGATCTGCAGGAAAATATGGTAACTGTGGTCAACAATCATATGTTCTACACTAACATTTTCAGAGGGTAGACCTCATGTTAAGTCTTCCTTCCACAATAAATTAAAGTTATGATAATAAATTAATATCATAGAATATAAAAGAATAACAATAGTAAATGACAAGAAGGATTTTTTAAGTTAAACCAGGAAGGTTTTTGTATTTGTAAAGGTAAAATGTCCTAAGCCTTAAGTGGACTAATAAACCAAGACAAACAATCTACAGGAGAGTAAATTGAAACCATTTAAATGAATAGAGAGGTTCTTTAAATAGCAGAGTAAGATATACGCTTCTCTTAGGTGCAGTTAAGAACTTGCTCTGAGTTCAGCGCAAACGTGGCAGGTCTCCTGCAGATTAGCCGAAGACTTACGGTTCCTGGCAAAAGATGCCAAGATGGTTTTACTGGAAAGCTGAGGGCGGTGAGCTGATGAAAGCTAGGAAGATCAGAATCAGCACACTTCTTATGACAGACACTCACCCAAGCCCTGATGTCCACCAGTCCTCAAATACTTTGCTTGGTGGTAGGAAGAGGAAACCAAGGCCTGGCTTTAAAAACGTACACAGCCGAGCTAGGGTTCAGGGCTATAGGGGTGTGTTTCCAGGACTGGTAACCTGGGTAAGGCCCGAAGACTCTGAGAAACTACTGGGAGTGAGGCATCAGAGAGAGGAGGAAGTTGGAAATCTGAGAGCAGTGATAATTGAAGAAGAAGTTCCAGACTAGATAGTCGAGGATAAAGAGCTCAGAGAAAACTGCAGAGAAATTCATTACGTGTAAATCCCTCTCTAAGCAGTTTTTAATGCAATACGACAGAGCTCACTGAAAAGCCCAAGGCTTAACCAATAGGGCCAATAATGAATGCAGATTTGGGGATATAGTTGCTCTTGGCATTACTTCAAGAAAAAGGAATTAAGGAAAGACAGGTTCACAATGATTGGTTAGGTAAGTTATTTCTCCCCATGGGATTTGTCCCATGTTTCATAGACCCTAAAACCTTCCCCAGCTAGGATCTGGTAACCCTTTGCCTTTACAGCATATATAATTAATGACTTTTCCAGAAATGATATTTTGCCTAGAAGACAATATCATTTGCTTTAATGGTAGCAAATCCTAATCCACGGAAAGAGCCTAATTAACCCCTCAGGGATGGTTCCTTCTGGGTCAATTCAAATTCGTAGCCAAGAGTATCTCCACTGTCTCCAAAGGCTCAGGGTTCCAAGCCACCTAAAGGGGTGGATGACGTGGAAAGGGGAAGAGCAACCAGTTCCCAGACATGCACCTGCTTTTTTAATCAAAGCAACTCATTTCTGTTATTACCTCCTTTAAAATTCTTAAAAAACAAAACAAAACAAAAACTCCCTGCCAAATCAAGTTTGGAAACCCCTAGGATAAGTTACTGTATTTATCCAAAAGTTACCATCCTTCTCCCCAGAATTATACATTCTTCATTTTCAGTGGAAACACTTTTCAAACTCTTTGGTATTATTGTCCCCTCTCAAACTGAAGAGCTACATTCGTCAGTCTTTCATCCTGAATAAAGAACTGCAGTTTAAAACATACTGTACTTGGAGCACCTGGGTGGCTCAGTCGGTTAAGCTTCCGACCTCAGATCAGGTCATGATCTCACAGTGCGTAAGTTCGAGCTCTGTGCTGACAGCTCAGAGCCTGGAGCCTGCTTCGGATTCCGTGTCTCCGTCTCTCTCTGCTCCTGTCCTGCTCACACTCTGTCTCTCTCTCTCTCTCTCTCTCTCAAAAATAAATAAATATTTCTGAAAAATCTTACAAATAAATAAATAAATAACACACTGTACCAGTTTGTTAGGGCACCATAAGAAAGTACCACAAACTGGGGGACTTAAACTACAGAAATGTATCATCTCCCATTGTGTTGGCTAGGAGTCTGAGGTCTAGGTGTCGGTAGGGCTGGTTCCTGTAGAAGCCTGTGAGGAGGGATCTGTCCCGGGCCTCCTCCCCTCAGCTTGCAGATGGCTGTCTTCGTGCACACAGGGAAAACGTCATTCTTGAAAAAGACTATCTCCAAATAAGGTCACATACTGAGTGTCAGAACTGTAATTTATGAATTATGGGGAGGCACAATTCAAACCCTAGCACATACTCTTTGCATATGGCCATTACTACTACTTAAGAAAATAACTCAGATGAATTTTTTAAAGACACGACTAATGCTCCAAATTGACTTCGATTCTTGATTCCCAGCCACTCTTGGTTCCATACAAACTAACAAAGATACCGATCCCAAGGACTTCAAATCCGTTAATTGTAATATCACTACAAGAATCATAATAGGCCATGTTTCAACAAATCGAACTCCAAATTATGTCAAGCAAAACTATGCTATACCTTCCAGCCTCTGTAATTTAGCTATTAGATTATCTGTGTGCATACTTGCCAGCCACAAAATCCACAAAATCTTTTCAGCCACAAAATCTTACTTAAGAAGTAAGAAATAGTCTTCTTTCAGAAACTGAACAATCATGGCCAGAAGAAACCACTCACAATATTGCCTATACTACCACCAAAACTATCACGTTTAAGAAACAGCTTTGAAGAAACATCTTAAAAAGGGAGACAGAAAAAAATTTTATTTTTGGAATTCCTCTTAAAAAGAGGTCAGAAATAAATAAATATTTTGATAAACCTTTTGGAATGAAGGAAAAGATTCCAAACACATTGACGCTTTATTTTTTTAACTTTTTTTAATGTTTATTTATTTTTGACAGAGAGAGAGAGACAGAGAGACAGAGAGCATGAGTGGGGGCGGGGCAGAGAGAGAGGAAGACACAGAATCCAAAGCAGGCTCCAGGCTCTGAGCTGTCAGCACAGAGTCTGACACGGGGCTCGAACTCACAGACCGCGAGATCATGACCTGAGCCGAAGTCAGACACTCAACTGACTGAGCCACTCAGGCGCCCCCACATTGACATTTTAAAATGACCGTTATTAAGCTCTCTACAACAAACAAGGAGGGGAATGTGTGTAGGTCCTAGCAGAGAGAAGGAATGAGGATGAGGAGAAGACAGAGAAGGAAAGAGAAGCAGGGAAAGGAGACAACTTGGAGACATAGAAAGGCTGCCTGATGTAAGATAATTTCCACTCGAACCCCCAAATCTTCAGGAAACTAATGAAGGGAGGTAAGGGATTTGGGAACCCGAAGGAGCTAGGCTTTGCACCCAGGCAAGGCAAAACCATTCAGTACTCTTCTGGAGAACCCAGGTAGGGAGGAGCACCTCAGCTGATATCTGTATCTTAAGAATAACCTGGTTCCATCTGGTTAGCTCGGGATACACTTTAAGGCTAACCCACCATGCACACACCATGATACAGCACTGCTTGAAGTCAGAGACTGTCCATGAGAGGACATCTTGGAAACAAAATAAAAAAAAGAGAGAGAGAAAAAATTCTTTGCAATATTCTGGGCCACCACACTGCCAGCATTTCATGAGACAGAACCTAATACTTAATCAACTCTTACTAGTTATGAGAACATTTTTAGAAGTCTGCTTTTAGAAGAAAGCTCTGATCCTGTCTTTGGGTCTTCCTGCAGCCAGAAAGTTTATCTTTAACTCGAGATTACAGATAAGACTTTTAACTTCCATGATAAAATGTTGATTTTAGTAACACAGTCCAGTACCTGATATACAGTAAGCACTCAATAAATGTGCATCAGAAGCAACTCAGGGTGTGTCTGGGTGGCTCAGTTGGCTGAGTGTCTGACTCTTGACTCTTGACTTCGACTCATGTCATGATCTCACAGCTGATGAGTTTGAGTATGGAGCCTGCTTGGGATTCTCTGTCTCCCTCTCTCTCTGCCCCTCCCCTGCTCTCTCTCAAAAATAAATAAATAAAATTAAAGATGAAAAAGAGAAAGAAGAAGAAGAAGAGGAAGAAGAAGAAGCAGCAGCAGCAGCAGCAATTCAGGAATGTTTTGACAATACAGGTTCCCAAGTCCCACCCCAAACATACCAACTCAAAAATCAAAGATAAGGCTGGGTGAATATATTTAAAAGATTCTGTTGCAGAAGGTGTAGGGATTTTACTTCAAAATCTCCAGGAAGATGCTAGCTGTTACCTCCTCATGCCTCCTCGTGCTCTAAGAGTCCAAATCACCATGTCAAGGTGGCCTGACTCAACTTCCCCATCAATTAACAAGCACATAAGGGGTTGATGAAACCACAAAGAATTGTGAGATCTTCCAAGGAGAGCATCTAGGATAAGAACAAAACTAAGGACATCTAAATAACACTACCATTTGAAGGGCACCTGAAGGAAAAAGAGTACTTTCGAAAAAACAAAAAATAGTCAGAGAGATGAAAGGAGAATCAAGAAAACCTGATAACTATACCAGATAGCTTCAACCTGTAATGAATTAATCACATAGAAGGGTAGCAAGTATTTATTGGAGTTAACATAGTAGATATTACCAGCAACCTTAGCAGGAACAATTTTACTGGAGGGGCAGAAGCTGAAATCCAACTGCAGTATGCTAAGGAGTGGAGACATAGTAAGACCAAGAGCCAGTGCAGAAGCATCAAGAAATTGGAATGCTCTGGAACAGAGCAAGACTTATGCTCATCCAAGAGTAGTTGTTGCTATTCATGTTGTAAGTAAGAGAGACACTTGAAATCCTTTCAAAGAAAGGAAATACTGGGACTTCAGGGGTGGCCGGTTTAAGAAGGGTCGCCGTTGGTAGACCAAGTGCACAGAGGAGATGGGAGGCCAAAGCAAGAGGCTGGGTGGGTGGCCTCCTATTAAACAGAGAGCCAGACACTTCACTGTCTTTGACCAGAGAGAACAGGGTAAAGATAAATGAAACATAGGTAAGTTTTCAGGAGGAAGTGGGAAGAAATGGGGATAACCTTGGTGGACCCAATATTTTCAATACAGAAGAAAACAAAGTAGGAGTTAGAGGGGAGAGGTTGGAGGGGGAGCCTGCAGAGGTGAAACTTTGAGTTCATTACTAATGAGAGAGAAAGTATAAGGATGGCTGGAGACTCAGATGAGCCAGAATGCCATGATAATGGGATGGCAACAGCCTACACAGTTGTGTAGTTTTCTCCAACAAGGTTCAGCAGACAGGGTCAGGTGAGAGAAAACAAACTGTAGCATCAACCCTGACGCCAGATTTTGCAGAGTAAAGTGCAGCAGAAGAGTAAGTGTAGCATGGCAAAGGGTCCTGGTGAAAAAAGAGCTTGGGTGATAAACCACATGGCCCCTAGTAGGTTGGAAAGGAATAGAGGTCAAGAGGGAACTGACTGGTAGATGCAAAGAAAAAAGAGAAACTAAGAGATTAATGGTCTACATGAAATCATCGAGCAGGTATAGTGGGAGTAAAATTATGAGAGACCAGGAAGGAAGGAAGCTCATGCACTTACAGAACTAAAATTAAATAGCCATGGTCATTGGCTAAAATGTCCCAACAGAACCTTGACCACATGCTGTTAACTTGTGTAATTTTATTGAGTCGGTTATAAATGACCACATTAAATGATTCCTCACATGATATAAAAACTGCAATTGAAGGCCGTACTATCACATTGCTTATTTTACTTGTCTTACATTTACCTTTATCCTATATAGGATCTGGGTGGTTCACAACGTTATAAAAATACAGCATGATAGAACAAATTTAAGATAAGTAAGAAAGATGGAGGAATGGGTTAATAAGGTTAAGCAAACAAGATGGAACTGGAATTGAGACTGGTTTGTGAAGCCTAATGCTCCTTAAGATCGATGAAAGAAATTCTTCTTAGAATTTGGTGCCAGGGAGAGTTTTCTCCTAACACACTGGTATATTCCCTAATTTTAAACAAGAGGAGTTATCTAACCCATTACATTTCCATTTGGATCTTGACTCCAAGAAACATGGAAGCATATATTTTCCCCGATTATAATAGCTATGCTTAACCCAGGTGTTTCTATTAAAACCAATACCTTCCCTCATGATATATATCTTGCTCTTTTTCCTTGATGTAATAGACTTTTGTGGAATTTATAATGGCATGCCACCGCAAACACTGCTGGAGTAGATGCAACATAAATTAAAAATAAATATTCAGAAACCTCATTCCTAACAGTGATCTAGATAGCCCCTAGACCTTTACTTAAAATTTCCAGCTCCATACTTAATTTCAAACCCTAAGAATAATTTCTCAAGTTATCCTACAGTGTTTTCTCTTACTTTTCTACATATGGCAGATGGAGCGCAGTGAAATATCCTCCATGAACTTGGCATATCACTACATTGATCGGTCTAAATGATACTCTACAATGGAATATCACTGATAATATACTGTACATCAAACCTACTCTCTACTCCCTACCACTACGTATTTGTATTCTGTCGTCAAAAGCAAGACTCTTCAAGAGTTTATCGTAAGTCAGAGGTGCTTAGATGACGAAACTGCTTATATACACCATGTTTTACTATGGATGACTCACTGGGTTAGCAAAACATGTGTTTATCTGCTTATGCCCCAGCGGTGACCCACGGGCCTCTGGCTCAAGAGTAGAAATCTGAGGCAACTCCAAACACCATACCAAAGACTTATCCATCCTCAGTGACATTAGATGTCTATAGGCTTTTTAGGCCAAAGTTGCCTACACCTTCCATTACTAATAAAGCAATATCTATTTCTTTTCCTTTTACCTTATTTTAGTTGTTTATTTCACATCTATTCAATTAAACAAGGAATTGGGAGTGCCAAAATAAGGAAGCAGATGGTGGGGCTAGTCTGCCAAAGAAACTTGGCTAAATAATTTTGTCCTTAGGGACCTTTAATGCCTGGAATCAGTGCTTCCATTCGAGTCCCCAATGGTCTCCTTGTCCTAAAGGATGACCCTCTTGAGATGGTTAATAACTTCACACCTAAAATCGCTGTTCCTGGCAATTCAGGGGAACAATGGGCTAGAAACTACCATCAAGAGAGCTATAAGCCCAACTTCTAAAAACTATTAAGGAAATCTCCTGAATGTTTTACTTTCTTTTCTTTTTAATATCTGGGATGATTCAGTCCCTATATGACAAAGATGAGAACTTAAGTCCATGATTTTCAAAAGCTTAACTTTATGCTATCAGCCAAACTCTTTAATTGGCCCATGCACCCAACAACTACCATTTCAATAAGCTCTGCACTTTTAATTTTCTAAAACAACCAGGTGCTCATTTTCTATAATGTTTCCAAGAGGAAAGCACAACAGAAGATCTTTATCTACACTCTTTTGAATGCTCAACAAACTAGCTTTTCTGCAACAAGCTTCAAAAAGATTTTTCCATCATATAAATCTTTTATCTGCATCCTTCACTCATGAAAATTAAGAGATAGTTGAGGGGCGTCTGGGTGGCTCAGTTGGTTAAGCGTCCAACTATTGATTTTGGCCCAGGTCATGATCTCATGGTTCGTGAGATGGAGCCCCGCACTGAGCTCTGCGCTGACAGTGCACAGCCTGCTTGGGATTCTCTCTCCCTCTCTCTTTGCCCCTCCCCCCCTCAAAATAAATAAATAAACTTTAAAAAAGAGATAGCTGAGTATAAAGACAATCATAACCATAACAGCCGTGCCCTTTTCATAAATAATCTCATGCCAAAATTCCTTTGGCAATAAACCTTAGCTGATAATTCTAGACCCTTCAAGGGAAGAGAATTTATATGTACCTAGTTATACTCAATGCCAGCTTTCCAGGAATGGTTTTCCTCAGTACTGGAAACTAGATGAGAAATTTCTTTGACAGTTATTTATATCTTTATAAGGGTGAGAGACTTTTCTCATAATTGACACGAAGCAGCCTGAGCATTGGCTCCAACCATCCAATCACAAGGTCATTTGTCCAATGCTCATTCTGTTCAGTCTGAATACTTTTTACTCACCAGTCAATGGTAGGTGAGGAAATCTATTGCACTTGAGTAATACATGCTTTCCCTATTATTTAAGAATACTCAATTCTTCACCAACAGACAAGCAAAACAAATAGAATGTATAGAACTCAAAGAAATGTTACACTTAAATAAAAAGTAAACTAATAGCTTAAGGAAAAAGCAAAAGTCATAGGATGCATTAAGTACAGATAAAGAGTAGCTTGTGAGACATAGGCATATGATGTGTTAATTATAAATAGTAAGTTAGTAACTTATAAGATGTGTTAAAGATGGAATGTATGATGGAATGAGCAAGAGTATTACTCTTCAACTATAAGGTTTAGAAAGACCAGTATTAATGTAAAATCACACCATTCTGTAGTGACAACCATGTTATCCTTAAATCAGCTATTTAATGTGGTTCAACTCTGGATGAACAAGTGCTCTCTCCAAAAGAACACAAATAAAACCCAAAGATGTTCAGCAGGCTAATTAGCAAGCTAATGCTCTTGGCAGGTGTACTTGCCCTTGCATCCCTCTGATAGAAACCTCCTGTCTGTCTGTTGGGAATCCTTCCTCAAACCCCACTGTCGTCCTCTTAACCACACCACCAGTTTGGAAGGTGATACAGCAAAGAGACAAGGTAGATGAACATTGTATACCGCAGAATTCAGATGATGGGTTTACTTTCACCCCTTAACTTACCCCACCTTTCTCCTCTTGATTTCTTCTTATATGCTTTGAACTGACTTAGTAAACCATATAATTAGAGCATCTCATTTTTTCCATGAGCCTTTCTTTTCAGTGGTCTCCGACTGAGAGGCTACCATTGCACTGGTATAATTTCCCATGCAACAGTGTGAGTGGGAAGATATATTAGGCTAAGCTGAAAATTATATATATATATATATATATATATATATATATATATATACACATATATATGGTTAGAGGGTTTGCAAAAGCATAATCATGAAGTCATGTTAGTAGAAATATAATCTACTATAATAATAGATTTAGAAGTACATGTATTTGAATGTTGTCTTATGACAACTGAAGGTATAATTGAAAAAACATAACTGGAAAGAAGCAAATGCACATAGCTAAGTGTCTTAGCTTTTGAGATCAAATGCAAATGCATATAAGTGTATGTACTCCTAACATCAAATCCTGGCTCCACCACGTTTCTTTGTCACCTCAGGCAAATTTCTCTTTATGCCTCTATTTCCTCATCTGTAAAATAGAGACAATATCATTAATAAAATAAATATTAGTAACCATTTTCAAAGGGTTATTTTGATCATTAAAGGAATTACTAGCACATGTAAACCTCTTACAACAGTCATATGATAGGAAATACTTTACATTTTTCAGCTATTGAAAAAGAAAGAGTGCAAGTTAGAGTATGACCAAAGGAAACAATATTTGGGGTGACAAAGGGTTGTACAAACACTACTCCCCATTGCTGTGGTAATGAGACTCTCTTCTCATGCTAATGACATTACAAAGGATAAAAATCACAGTGTATAAAGCAATAGTAAGTAATCAATACTGAGTAACATGTAGTTTGTGTGTTCTTCATCAGGTTGGGATGGATTTTAGGAGGGCTTAAGTACCAAACAGTGAGTGAGTTCATTTGAGGGAGGGATGGGGTAGTAGATGAGAGAAGGTTCAGAGTCCAGTATCTAGAAATCTTTGGGAGCCCAAGGCCAACTCCTCCTCCAAACAGAGCGACCAGAGCCAGTAAAAATAAGCCAAGTGCTCATGAGTCTGTCATGTCTTACTCATAACCATTGTTACTAGAAGAGACCTTGGACTGGTGGGGATTTGAGCTCACTCTTCTGATGGCTGTTAGGAACTAGCCTGGGCTATTAGCACTTGTGGCCATTTGCTGCCCCATTAGCTTTCTCCACTCCTTAGTGGCATCAGAGAGGTCCTAGGTGTCCAGAAGGAAGAATGCTCACAAGGTATCAATGCACATTATAATCAAACATAGCAATAAGAGTATGAGTTTTCTACAGACATCTCCATTCTATACCTCTCAGGGTGACCTCACCTCAAATAATCCTAGCTTCACTCTACATTTGCTTGACTCCTTAATAAGCCTCTAAAAAAAACTGTACCAAGAAGCCAAAAAAACCTACCTATTCCAATTGGGTATATCTCAATTCAGCTAAATTAAATACACATAAATTCAAAGTATTAGTCAATCACCAACTCTGAAATGGCATACTTTTAAAACCCTAAAGGGAAATGAAGGCATTTTTAAAACGCTAGCATGGTTGGGAATACACCTACAAATAATTTAAAATATTCTTTGGATAGGTGTGCAAACGAATTTAAATCCTCTGTGACCGGTTTTAACACTATCTATTTTAGGAGGTCTGAGATTCGGAAAATGAAATTCTTGGTGCCCAAGTTTTATTACTCACTTTTCCCATCCAGCCCAGACCAGATAATTTCATTATAGGTCAGTGGATCTCCATTAGCTGTGGAAATTCCTATATTTATCGCAAACCTTATCCAGTTTCCAGATGAGACTTTACTGCTTTGAGTCTTGATGGATAATTTCCTAATGCTTTTGTAATATATGTCTGTTAGATATGTCAGCACTCCATATTTTATACAACTGATTTGTCCATGTTAGGGCTCTTGGGTGCCAGAGCTGGTAATTATTCTGCTAAGCTCCATGCATAGAAGTTTAAATAGAAAAAAAAAAAAAAGATTATTGTGTACTTTTCATGAAGAAACATAGTTGTCTAAGTCACAGGAAGACAATGCCAAGTAAAATACATTTTTCTTCAAAAAAGATAACATTTATAGATTTTTGTGTCCTGATAAAATTTGAAAAAATCAGAAAACTATAACAAAGGAAATAAAAGTTGTCCAAAATGCTCCCATTCACAGGAAACCAGATTTAACAATATGATGCACTGGGGAAAAAAATGGAGGAATATATATACATATGTTTATGTATTTTTTAAATAATAGGAGTCAGAGTATATAGAATATTTTTATAAACATTCTCAATGATTAATATACTGTGAGCATTTTTACATATCCTTAAAATATTCAAAAATGTGCTCTAAATGGCTGCAAAAACTACATAGTCCTTGCATACATTTCCTATGGCTGTTGTAACTAAAGACCACAAATTGGGGTAGCTTAAAACAATAGAAATTTACTCTCTCACAGTTCTGGAAACCAGGAATCTGACACCAATGTGTCAGCAGGGCCATGCTCTGAAATCTATAGGGAAAAATCTTTCATTGCCCTTTGTAACCTCTGGTGTTTGGGAACCTTTGGCATTCCTTTGCTTATGGCTCCATAACTCCAACCTTTGCCTTCATTGTCACATGTGTGTCTGTCTTCATTCCTGTGGCCATCCTCCCACAAGGACACCACTTATATTCTATTAGGGGCCCACCCTACTCTGGTTTGACCTCATCTTAAGTTAATTACACCTGCAACCATGTTCTTTCCAAATAAAGTCACGTTCTGAGATCCTAGAAATTAATACTCTAACATATTTTCTAGTTGGGAGGACACAATCCAATCTTTATCAGTCCCCTATGGTAAGAGAGTTTCCTTTTTTTTTATTTTTGCTATTATATTTAATGCTGAAAACAGTCTGTGAAAGTGATTTTAAACTTGATGCACTATTTCAGAACTCATTAGTCCTTATAACAACCTTATCCCCATTTTACAGAGTGAAAATTGAGCAGAAGTATTAAATAACTGCCCAAGGGCACTCAGATAATAGATAAAAAGAACCCTCTGATTCAATAGTCTTTGAGATTAATCATACTCTATAGTAGATAATGGAATAGATCCAATGCAAATTTCATTAAATCAAGGGTCAAAATGATTGCTCACTGAGCAACCAGGAATTCCTTTTTTTATCTCAATCCTTAAGTATTTTAGACCATCTTAAAATCTTCTTTCCCCTAAAATGTCTGAGTCTTGATTTTGCTATCCTAAACTCTTCTAATAAAACAATATCTAGCACCCAAATCTTTATAATTTATAAAGTACACCAAGATCTATTATATTTAATTCCACTTAATAAAGAGATATTAAAATCATTATCATACTTAGTAAGATCCTTCTGAAGTAAAATATTACTCTTTTTCCCAGTTTTATTTAAAAAATTACTGTATTTTTCCCAATTTTTCTCCCATTATTTTAAAATTCCCTTCAATAGTTTTCACATCCTACATTAAATTAATTAGCAGTTATTTAATGCTATTTTACTATTTATAAAGAGATTAATTTTTGTTACATTTTATAGGTTCATGAAGCACTAGAGACCAGGAATTTATTTTATGTTATAACTGTGCAGAACTCTTATTACTACAACAGTTTTCATTTGATTTCCTAGGGTTTTCTATATCCATAATCATGTATGCATTTACTAACATGAGTTATTCACCTAACCTTTCATATTTTTTCCACTCATAGTCCTGCAGCAAGCATCTCTAACATTGTTAAGTATTGATAGAAAGCATTTTAACATTCGTCCTGGTTCTTTTTTCATAATTTCCCCTTTTCTAGGTTATAAGTCTCTACTTCCTTTCTGTGGTTTTCATGTTGATTTTCCATCATTTTGGGTATCTGTTATTACTTTGCCAGGGCTGCCATAACAAAGTACCACAGACTAGGTAAATTAAACAACAGAAATGTATTTCTTCATGGTGCTGAAGACCAGATGTTCAAGATCAAGTGTTGGCAGGGCTGGTTTCATCCTGAAGCCTTGTTCTGTGCATACCCAGCTTCTTCCTTTGTCTTTACATGGGTCTGCCCTCTGTGTGTCTGTGTTCCAATCTTCTCTTCTTATAAGGATCCCAGTCATATTGGATTATGGCCCACCCCAATGACTTCAGTTAACCTTAATTACCTCTTTAAAGTCCCCATCTCCAAATACAATCACCTTCTGAGGTACCAGGGTTAAGAATTCAACATATGAATTTGGGAGTGGGGGACACAATCCAGCCCATAACGGTGTCCCTATTCTTCGCAGATTTATCTCAATCTATTTTCTGGAATCATGCAGTCTATTACATGTTTTTAATTCAATCACCTAACATTACAATTTACAATGAATGTGAATTTTTACTGTAGTGCTCTAAACCTATCCTTTGTAGCCTATCTTGTTTTCTGGTATTTCTGCAGCCTTTCCGTGTGCTGCAGTCATTCATCATCACTGCATATTTTTATAGATATTATGTCTTCCTTTCTATTTTCTCAAGTGGGTATCGTCATCCAATCTTATCTCCTTGTGATTTTTGATATTTGTTTTCCACCTCTACCAGTGCAGAAGCCTGGTCCTACAAATACGTTCTGTCTCTTTGATGTTAAAATACTTTCACAATGGGATTTGATTTTTTATTTTCATTTATTATTTTCAAATGTTATTTTCCCTTTGTGAGGCTTATTATGATTTTTGTAATTCTTCTGCTATTATTTTGATAAGTTTAAACCACAGGGGGTGGCTACAATGCTAATCCATTTAGCATTTTCCTGAAAGTTCTTGTCTTATGAAATATTCAGGCCCAAATCGGTTTCTTTCATGCTACAAAAATCAAGACTCCTAGGACTCCATTCAAAATAAGCCTCAAAGCACTTAAGGAAGGAAGAAGCAAGGAGAGAAAAGGAAGGGAATTAAATTACTAATACCTACTGCATCCTAGAAACATCATTTCAAAATCTCATTTAATACTTAATCCTAAAAAAATGGATGAAATGTTCTATCTCATTTTACAGATGAGTAAACTGAGGCTCAGAGACGTTAGAGACTTTCTCAAGTTCATACAGGTAACACATGATAAACCTCAGGGTCAAAATTAATTTGTATACTCCAAAACCCATGCTTTCCCCATGACTTCATATTAACTCCCATCCATCCTTACATACCTTTTCATCTACCTTCAAGTTGCCCTGAGCCTCTCTGAAGAAGTAGAATGATGAGAATATAACACAGGTGCCCAAAAAATCACCACAGGGTGGCGGGTCTGCCACCTGCACCTCTCTAGCCCACCTCTCAAATCAACAGTTTAAAATAGTGGTTCGCAGGCATTCATTGGAAAATTCACTGCAATTTAGAAAGTTCAGTTCAATAAATGTATATGGAGCACTTTCCACACGCCTGACACCAGGCCCGTTGCCTAGAACACACAGATGAATGAGACATTCATCTGCCTCTGAAAAATCTACGGTCTGGGACTCACATGCGGCAGGGAGCCTGCTATACATTAACACATTTGCAGGGGAGTTTGTCAGGCTACTGTTCCTGTCTCAAGAGCCCACCCCAGGCTACGTCTCGACAGATCAAGAGACGGCCGTGTGTACCTCAATACTACAATACTCCTTCCCACCACCCCAATCCCAACTGGGTCAGGTGAGGTAGGTCAGTCAGCTTTCTTGGCCACATATTTAAAATTAGGCCTATAAGAAGTGAGCTAGAGAGTAGCAGTGTAAAAGAAGCCAATGAAAGAAGAGAGTATGTAGCCATGGCCATGATGTCATGCATCCTGCTGTCCAGCTCCTGAAGCTGACCAGATTCTTCAGACTCTTCCAGACATTCATTGTTCTCCTGTCTGTTTTCCAGAGATGTTGCTCTGGCCAGCCAGCATCTTAAATAAACACCGCTTCTGGTGTGAGCTAATTACACTGGCTTCTATCACTTGGAAGTAGGTGAGCTCCAACTGATGCAAAACTGTAACTATAATACGATAAACGCTATAACAGATATTATCAGCAGGGTTCCGTGTCCGTGCTATGAAAGAGCTTCTGACCCAGCCTCAACTGATGACACCTGAACTAAGTTCTGAAAATCTAGGAAACTGAACAAAGACACAGAGGTGGAGGGAGGGAGGTAGGGCCTAAAGTAGTCACAAGATCAAGGAGGAATGATTGCTGTGGTTAACCTAAACTCTGGCTAAATATTAAGCCAGATCATCAAAAAGCCACATATCTTGGCCAATTCATTAAAAATATATATACTGATTGCTTATCATGAACCAGCATGTGGTAGAAATGGATAAAATTGGAGTCGTTGTACTAAAGGAACTCACAGTCCAGTGCAAATGGCTTTGCTCTCTACATGACTTATGAGAAGTCAATATATTTATTAAGCCTTGGGTGATGGTGTTTTATAATAACAAAGTTTCATTCATTTGGAGGTTTTTACACCCTTTTATGTCTTATCAGAATCAACATTATACTAATAGCTAATACTGACATAGTGCTTTACATGTGCCAGGTACTTTTCTAAGCACTTTACAAATATCAATTTACATAATCTTCACAATTCTGTAATTAGACACTATTATCCCCATTTTACTGAAGAGCACACTGAGGCACAAAAATGGTAAGTTACTTTCCCTACAGGGAGTAGGTAGAATTTGTGTGTGTACCCAGCAATCTGAGGATCCACATTTTTAATCGCCACTGCACACTGCTTTATAATAAAGAAAGTAGGGAGGCACCTGGGTGGTTGAGCATCCAACTCTTGATTTCGGCTCAGGTCATGATCCCAGGGTTATGGGATGGAGTCTCAGGTCAGGCTCCACACTGGGTACAGAGCCTGCTTAACACTCTCCACGCCCCACCCCCCGTCCCCTTCCCACTCATGAGCACGCATGTGCATTCTTTCTCTCTCTCTCAAGTCAAAAATAATAGGGGCACCTGGGTGGCTCAGCCAATTAAGTGTCCGACTTCGAGTCAGGTCATGATCTCACAGTTCGTGGGTTCAAGCCCTGTGTCGGGCTCATGCTCTCTCTCTCTCTCTCTCTCTCTCTCAAAAATAAATAAATGTTGGGGCGCCTGGGTGGCGCAGTCGGTTAAGCATCCGACTTCAGCCAGGTCACAATCTCGCGGTCCGTGGGTTCGAGCCCCGCGTCGGGCTCTGGGCTGATGGCTCAGAGCCTGGAGCCTGTTTCCGATTCTGTGTCTCCCTCTCTCTCTCTGCCCCTCCCCTGTTCATGCTCTGTCTCTCTCTGTCCCAAAAATAAATAAACGTTGAAAAAAAATTTTTTTTAAATAAATAAATGTTAAAAAAATTTAATAAAATCAAAAATAATAATAATAAGCTAGGAATAAAACTAAAATTACCCACCCTTTCACAGATTTTTTTTTTTCATTTTATTATGTTCCCTTGCAAAGTTCTACAGGAGAGACACGAATCCGATCCCTGGATAGATACTACTTTGTGTCTTCGTTAACAATGCCTCAAAATTTCCTAATATGCTGGTCTTCATAATTACCATTTTAATGGAGACAAAATATTCCATCAGTTTGTTTTATCATAGCTTAACCTACCATTCCCCTACCATCCAGCTGTGTGTGACCTTCTCATCCCAATAAAACCCTGTATCCTTAGCTAAAGAAATCAGGAATGTAATCTAACCTAACAGTGGAGTGTGTGCATCTCTGGTATTCCTGCAAACCCACACCACGACACTCTGCTCCCCTCCCTTTTATTTGTTGTATTGCCTTCACTGTACATTTTTCTCCTTTTTAACACAGATAGATCTCTTGGACTTTTTCCTGTGCTCTCTGTTATCTCTTCACATGTTGGAAAGGATCCCTCTCTCCCAGGTACTCCCAATATGTCCAATTTTGTATTATCCCCAGGCTTATATTAATTTTTATGTTTAACTATTGAGTTCACCTGGAACATAGTTTATTGTATGAGACGCAGATCTAAAAGAGTTCACTTTGCTGTGTTTCTAAATGTTGTTGGGAAATTGGTTATTAAATGGGTATTCCTTACCCTATTCTGTGATAACTACTACATCCCCCATTCAGTCCGCAAATACGACTGTATCAATTTCTAGAGCTTTTCATCCTATTCAAGTCCTGTTTTTCCTTTTCCTATTCATGCATCACTATATGCAGTTTATATTATTGTTTCTAAAATGGTATATATCCATGACTAACTTCACCTCATTACTTTTCTTCTTTAGTAATATTTCTAGTATCCTGTGATTTTTTTTTCAGAATGTTTTAGAATGATTTTGTCATGAAAGAGTCTAGCAGATTTTTAAATGTTTGAACTTATAAATGAACTTACTAAAAATATCCAGTCTTTACAATATTCATTCTCCCACTGAGGAAACATTATTCACTCACGCTTCAAGAATATTCTCCAGGAAAGTGTTGTCATTTTGTTTACGCAGGTCACAGTGATTCCCTAAAAAAGCGAATTCCTAAGTATTTTATATCTTTGTCACTATAGGGGATGAGATTTTCTTTTCATCGTATTCTTCAGTCACTCATTAGTGATATACCAAAATCTCTGTTTGATAGAATTGATGTAAGTAACAGCCCTTTGAAGAATGTTTCTGTATCTCTAGCAAAACTACCACGAAAACGTTGTTCATGATGTCATTCCATGTCCCTTTAAGCAATAAGTTCCTTCCGGAGGTCAGAAAAAAGAAGTTGTTGTGGGTTTTGCTTTGTTTTGTTTTGTTTTTCCTGAGACAAACTTAAATCAATGGCCAAGGCTCTCTAAGTATTTTATTTTTGAGGGCATCTGGGTGGCTCAGTTGGTTAAGCTTCTGACTTCAGTTCAGGTCATGATCTCTCAGTTCATGAGTTCAAGCCCCACATCGGGCTCCGTGCTGACAACTCAAAGCCTGGAGCCTGCTTTGGATTCTGTGTCTCCCTCTCTCTCTGCCCCTCCCCTGTTCGCACTCTGTCTCTCTCTGTCTCTCAAAAATAAATAAATATTTTTTAAAAAGTATTTTATTTTTTGTCTTAGCAGCCGAGATATTAAAAGCTTAAGTTCATGTTTAACTGCACAAATGAACTAAACTTAGATGCCTGGCACACACATCTTTCTGTTCCTTTTAATTGGTTTTCATTTTACTCATATTTTTAATTGTCCTATTTTAATTCTGTAATCCACCTCAAATTGTCTTTGGAGGTAGGCAGTTAGCCTGGGAAGGTTATGTACCTTAATATGCACATTCACAAGTAATTAAGCTATATGATAATTGAATAGTATTGTTCATCTGTTCCTAATTATATATGCTGAAAACGGAGTAATCAACCTTTTCCCTTCAGGACACACTGTAAATCTGTCCCTCTGTGTCCCTCTTAAGACAGGATCAGAGAACATGAGAGAGATCCCACAGGTCACCTTGAGTCCTCTTTAATTTAAAAGGAAAATATAATCATTTTTTTGTAAACTTTGGTACTTCTAACACTTTTAGTAATAAATCACTTACGCTACAACTTAATAACTAGTCAAAGTGCAGCAAACAGTATGTCACGGAGACACATCTGGGACACCCCTGGATGCATGGCTCCTGCATCATAACTTCTGAGGTCGTTACCATATCCCCTTGGCAAAATCAGCCGCTCTTTCTCCTAAGTTCGCATCACCTTTTCTAATTAATCCGTTTCCTTGGGGCAAGTCTGTCCTGCCCTTGCTGACCACGCCTCTCTCCTTACCTGGCTCCCACTTCACCTATGCCAGCACATCCCTCGATACAATCGTAAAACTGTCCAGTGTTTAGTCCATCTGTAAGGTCCTTGAGAACAGTGACAATGTCTGATTCACCTTTTATTTCCAGTGCGTAGCCAGCACCTAGCATTTCCAACCTCCTCTCACTGTATCTCAGTGGCTCAGATTGTTCTCTTCCATCCAAAAAGAGAACTTTTTTTTTCTTAAATGTATCAGCAGGGTCTTAGCCACCTCTGCAAACCAAACTTGTCCTATTGCCAAACACGAAGTATAAACACTTAAATACTGGTTGTTGTGCCCACCCACCATTTATACCTTTCTAGTCTCGATTTCTTGGGCCACTTTTTGGATCTTCATTCCTAGGCCCTTCCTGGGTCCCTTTTGACCTCTCTGATACCTCAAAGTCATGAACATCAGTGTAATTTATTGTACTGCCCTTAGCCCTTCTCCAGAACAGAAGAGGGTATCCGATTTTTAATAAATGCTAAGTAGCTCTCCCAACGTGGAAAGAATCAAGCTTTAGACAAAACACAGCCCAATCTACCTATGAAGGAGGCCCCTTCCACATATAAACAATGCATGACCTTTTAGAAATAGTAGTAATTATTCTCTAACACCTTCTCCTAGTCCATCCCATCAAAACCCAAGTGTTTTGAAATAGACTAACCCTCCTTTATGAATGAGAGCTATCTCCTCGAGAAACCTTTATTTCTCAGAAACGTACCTACTCATGTACTGACGTATGATCACATACTGACACATGATCACGTACGACATATGATCATGGTTTGTTTGCAGCTTCTGGGGCCCAGCTCACAGCCAATGGTCAAGATCTTATTTCCTGCAAAGTCATCTGCCCACTGGAAAACCTTGTGTACCTGGCAATCCAGGGACAGAGCTATCCCTCATCAGGGAAGTTTTAAGGTAACAGAATCTCGGTCCCCTTGATACCAAGGTTTAAAATCTCTAAATGCTTTTAGACAAGAAACTTTACAAATATTATTCCCATTACTGCTTTCATAAAAAGGGAATGTTGCACAAAACTGTGTCTTGATAACTGTGATCAAGCGATACATACAAGGATAGTGAAAGTCATAGGCCCTAACCTTCCATGGGAAGCTGCACTCTGACCTCCTTACAGAGGAGTCCCTAGTGGGGACTAGTGCCTAATGGGATACTGAAGGATGGGAAGCTTTTGCCCTTTTCCACAGAACATCCTTTTTCCTTCAGGTTTTTGTATCTCCTTATTTAACATCCTATTGCAACCTCTGTTTTATCTTATTTCTATGTTCTGCTCTTTTCTCTCCTTTATCTCTTTCCTTCTTTGTTCCTCAAGATCCCAAAAACTGACCAGCATAGAAGCCTGACTTGAGGAATTACGTGCCCACACTCTACTGGGGCACATGTCATTCTTTGTTCCCCTGAACCCATGGTGCTGTCACCACGGACTTCCCAACTCCCAGCGCCAGGCTCCTTACTCTCCTCTCCAACTCCACATTTATCGTCAGTCTTGACTTCAACATTTGCATGAATAATCCATCCAACATCTCGTCCCAGCCTTTCTTTGACCTTCTTAACTGCAGGGATCACTTCTTGCCCCCACCTCAGCACTTACTCACATAGATCACACAATTACAGCACCTGCTCCAGCATGTCAACCTCGCACACTCTGTTCCCTGACCATCATCCCCTGCAGTCCAGCACACTTACACCACAGGCCAGCTCCCCTCCTACAGTTCCCCAGACAGACCTAGGCCATCAACCCTAACACACACCCTTGACTGTTCTACTCTCTATCCTCGTGTATCTCTTAACCAGTCTGGATTGCATGATCTGGGTCTATAAATGCCTCCTTGCCACCATAACTCTCTTGTTCCCCCACTGGTAAAACCCCAATCCTGGTTAAATACCCCATGCACTTACTCTATGCCTCTACCAGAGCAGCTTAATGTTGCTGAAGAAAATCACAGAACGTTGCTGACTGGACTGGTTTCAAATTTATAATCACAGGTCTCAGAACAGAACTCAATACTGCCAGACAGCTTACTTCCTAGGAAATTTGTTTTTCCAACTTCTGAGATAATTATTTACACCTTCTCTGCTCTCCTCAAGTTTCCAACATTTGTTCCTCTCTGCCCCTCTCTCAGCTAATGACCTTGCTGTGTACTTCATAGAGAAAAGAATGCAATCAGATTAGAACGACCTCATCTTTCAACCCTCAGCTCACCAACCTGCCTGGATCTGTACTCAAATACTCTGCCTTCATTTCTGTTAAAAAGAGAAGAAGATAGATGAGATCCTGTGTTCTATGATTGGATCATCTGTCATTGTCTTTAAAACATCGCTCCTACGATCACCCAGCTTTGCTTTATCATTCCTGTTAGCATTCAAACATGGCTCAGGGGCTCTTGCAAGGTTGCAGTCTCTGAAGACTAGACAGGGGCTGGGCGATCCCCCGTCAAGCCCACTCACACCGTTGTTGGCAGAAGGCTTTAGCTCCTTGCCATATGAGCCTCCCCAGAGGGTGCTCAGGACACAACTTTACCCAGAGAAAGAGATGACGGGGGAGGGGTGAGAGACGGAGAGAGAAAGAACACTAATACAGAAGCCACGGTCCTTTTATAACCTAACCTCTGAAGCGGCATCTCATCGCTTTGGTTGTATTCTATTCATTAGAACCAAGTCACTGAAGTCAATCCTGGGGGGTAGAGAAGAATTAAGCTTTACCTCTTGAAGAGAAGAGCGTCAGAGAATTTTTGGACATATTTGTAAAACCATCACTGTTTAAGGACTTGAGGTAATTCTAAATGTGACACTGAACAAAAAATAATATCTCTTCAGTCCAGCATATATTTGGAGCCCTCTATAAACTACCCTATATCATCCCAATATCACACCCTCTTCAGCCAATTCAAACACTTTATTATGTGCCTGTTTATTACTGAAAATATTCACACTCTTTCTTACAGCACATCTTCTTTAGAACTTGTATATGTAGTTCTGAATACAATACCATGAGTGGACTTGAATGTTGTGATGTAAATATTTCCAAGTCATTTTGTCTATGCCTTACAGAACTGTATTTCACTCTTTCAAAGCCAGGACCAGATCTCCCCAGTCTGTGTCCTCCACAATGCCCAGTATTGGGCTACGTACAATCACGAATCAATCAATCAATCAATCAATCAATCTAGCCAGCTACCTATAGAAATAAAACCACTTCAAAATAAAATTAAATAACAAAACCACTAATTCAAAGGGATACATGCACCCCCATGTTTATAGCACCATTATGTACAATAGCCAAGATATGGAAGCATCCCAAATGTCCAATGATAGATGAATGATAAAGAAGATGTGGTATATGTGTACAATGGAATATTATTCAGCCATAAAAAAGAAGGAAATCTTGCCATTTGCAATGACACGGATGAGCTAAAGAGTATACTGCTAAGTGACACAAGTCAGTCAGAGAAAGACAAATACCATATGATTTCACTCATGTGTGGAATTTTAGAAACAAAAGAGCAAAGGAAAAGAAAAAGAGAGAGAAAAACCAAGAAACAGACTCTTAACTGTAGAGAACAAACTGATGATTGCCGGAGTCGAGGGGTGTGGGGAGATGGGTTGAATAGGTGATGGGGATTAAGAACTTAGGGCACTTATGATGAGCACTGGGTGTTGTGTGTAAGCGTTGAATCACTATATTGTATACCTGAAACTAATATAACACTGTATGTTAACTGGAATTAAAATAAAAACTTTTTAAAAATTAAATATTATATCACTCTTGTCAACCAGTCAATGTTCTCACAACATTGTATTATTCAATTTTTTTTAATGTTTATTTATTTTTGAGAGAGAGAGAGAGACAGAGCATGAGCGGGAGAGGGGCAGAGAAAGAGAGAGAGAGAGGGAGACACAAAATCCGAGGAAGGCTCCAGGCTCTGAGCTGTCCACACAGAGCCTGACACAGGACTTGAACTCACAAACCATGAGATCATGACCTGAGCCAGAATAGGACGCTCAACCGACTGAATCACCCAGGTGCCCTCACAACGTTGTTTAAATTGTAAGGGATCATTGAGGTCACCATTCTACAGCCCATCCTTTTCCTCCCTCTGTCCTCCCACATCTATGTCCTCCTGTAGCTCAGAACCATACGAATTGAAGACCTGGTCCCACACCAATCTCGGCAACCAAGCCACAGTCCTGACTATGAATGTGAGGGCAATGACTAGTCGAATCCAGAACCCAATCCCAACTTGACTTTGCTTCTGTACTCTGATCACTTGTTTTTTACTCTGCTTCTGAACCTACTTTTTACCACTTTTATGCTTTTGAATAACTAGATTCCGTGTCCCATATTTGAGTTCCATTCTTGATGGCTGTTTTAAGGATACTCGGGGATTTATTTTAATCATTTGTGGTAGGAAGAGCGGACACAGAAATGATTGTTAGGAAGGAAGGAGTTTTGTATACTCACAGAGCCCTGGTGAAAGAAGGCACAGTATGCCACACCAGGCCACGTAGGGGAGCACCAGGGTCAGCTAGGTGACAGAGGAAGCAAGGGGAAAACCTGGACAAGAGGCTTTCTTGTGGTTTCTCAGGGAAGGAACAAGGGAGGCAGGGTTTAGGACGGGCTACTTTGAGTCGTTGCTGTGGGCTCTGGGGTATAGCAGCTGTGCTAAATTGTCTAATACCTGGCCCTCAGGTGATTAGTGCAGGGGTGGGGCACGGGGGACAGTGACCTGGAGTATAAGAGCTTAGTAAAGGAAATGGTTGGGGATATGCGCTCTGAGTTAGTTGGCTTTCATGTGCAAGACATGCTCAATGTCATGGGCACGTACTTTATCTCCAGGAATTAGCTAACCCTGGGAGGGGCAATCCCTCCAAGGGTCAGTAAGGCCCCAGATGTCAAGGCATAAAATACAAAAACCAGAAAACATGGTTGTTATAATAATAATAATAATAATAATAATAATAATAACAACTTAGCTCCACCCTGGTTCTGTCTTGCTCTTCCTGGTATTCTTACTACCTGCCTAGACAGCAGTCATATATGCACAAGATCAGCACAGGTATGGTTCTGCAGTACACTTATCTTAATGAGCACTGAAACTAATGTAACACTGTATGTTAATTATACTTGAATGAAAAATAATAATAAAGTACTTGCTACTTTCTGCTCAAAAAAAAAAAAAAAAAGAGAGAGAGAGAGAGAGATGGTTCTGAAATCGGACACACCTCAGTTAAAACACCTCACTGCTCTTAGGGGTGCCTGGGTGGCTCAGTCGGTTAGGCGTCCGACTTCACCTCCAGTCATGATCTCACAGTTTGTGAGTTTGAGCCCCACGTCGGGCTCTGTGCTGACAGCTCGGAGCCTGGAGCCTACTTCGGATTTCTGTGTCCCCCTCTCTCTCTGCTCCTTCCCCACTCATGTTGTCTCTCTCTGTCTCCCAAAAATAAAATGAAAAACATTTAAAAAATTAAAATAAAGGAAAAAACCTCACTGCTCCACCAATGATTAATTCTGCAGCCACGAACAAGTCACTTAACCTCCCTGAGCCTCATTTTCTCATCTGTACAGTGAAGGTGATAATGGTACCTACTTAATGCAAGTCCTTACATAAGAAAGCACTTAGCCTAAAGCAGGGTAAGCAATTAAAATGTGTCAGCAATAATTACTAGTTCTTCTCCCTCTGATTTCTCCCAAAGTGTACTGTGATTGATATGTAGTAGACACTCAATAAATGTATGTTGAAGTTAACTAAACCAACAAGGAAGTAAATGGAAAAAAAATCAATGAATAATCTTTGACTAAGCACAGAAATGTTAACACGTTTCATAGATGTAGTTAGGATAATTGGCAGACCAGAACTTGGAAGTGAGGCCTGGATTTGAAGTCTAGTTTTGTAATTTAATCCCATGTGTCTCTCTACAACAGGATGGAGAGTCTATTGGTAGGCTCTCCAACATCCATTCCCCCCTTTCCCTTGCTGGGAGAGCCTTGATTTTGTCCTGCTACCCACTATCCCCACCTTCACGGATAAATCCTGGAGGTCCTATTCCCATTGCCATTGATTGGCTTAGGGGTGGGAAAGTGAACTTTCTGCTCTAAATATTGTCCCTTTGGCCAGGAAATTCTGCCTGAGCAACTGCAGCCTTCCTGCAACCATGAGTCAACACGGTTAAGGGGGTAAGGCAAAGGTGTGAAAAAACACCTGGGGCCTCAGTAAAATAATGACAGCTAACATTTAATGAGTGCTTACTGTGCTTCAGGTATACCTCTAAATGTCTGTGTGCATTAACTCATATGATCCTCAATACTAATACCAGGTAGGAATGTTTTTATCACTGTTTTACAGGTCGAGAAACTGAGGCTTCAAGTATTCACGCAGTCTGTGCAAAGTCACATGGCAGAAAGTGGCAGAGTCGGTATTCAAACCCACGGTTGGACTCCAAAATTATGTTCTTTGCCTCTTTGCTTTACTAGATCTGGAAAATGCTATCAAGACAGAATCAACCAATTCTCTCTGGGCTTGTTATGAGACTTAAAATGTCTCACTATTAAGCCAATATGAACTTGAGATTTTGTTAAATGCAGCTGATAGTTTCCCAATAAATATACTCAGATTCTTCATCTGTAAAATGGGGACACTTCTACGTGCCTCAGAGGGTTGCTGTTAAAATAGAGTTCAACAAGTGCAATACCCTCCCTCTCTTCTTCTGGATCACCTCCTACTGCTGGTCATCACATCTCTCCTGGTTTTCCATCAGCTTACTGACCTTCTTCCAAGACTCTGGTCCAGAAGAAGTCTGGTCAGGTCATGATCTCATTGCTTGCGGGTTCGAGCCCCACATGGGTCTCTGTGCTGATAGCTCACAACCTGGAGCCTGCTTCAGATGCTGTGTCTCCCTCTCTCTCTGTCCCTCCCCCACTTGCACTCTGTCTCTCTCTTGCCCGCTCTCAAAAATAAATAAACATCAAAAAAAAAATTTTTAAGACTCCAGTCCAACCCAGATACTTTGTATAGTTTAAGGTCTCCACCCAAGCAAATGTGTATATCCTCCTAGAAGTGATCAGGCATACCTCATATATGAAAACCAGCTCCTTACTAAGCAAAGTTATTCTGCTAACAGATCTTTATTATGAAACATAAACTCTTGATTCTAGAAGATTTTATTTTCTCTTCTAAAGTAACTTTTTGCTCTCCTGTAATTAGCTTCAAAAGCAAGTATGCAGAGAACAGCTCAGTAGATTATCACATGCTAAATCAGCTTAAATGAAAATGAGTTACATTCTCAGCACACTTTGAGGACATATTAACCGAAAGTTATAATTTATAGTGGTCAAATGAAAATAATGATAAAGTCATGAATACAAAAGTAAAAATACCAATTTTAGGATAGCTTCCTCAAAAGGGTAAAGCAATGCAGGGGAAAAAAACTTTTATACCTTGATCTGTGCCAAATCCCTGGAAAAAGAGTTTCCTGATGGTCTAAGGAGAAAAACTTGAGCATCTTGATAAGCCTTTTATGATATATTATGTCCTGTTTTAAGTGAAACTGCTCATTACTCTAACAAGTTGTCGAGCTGAATGTGTGTTTTGCATATTTTCGAATGCATCTTTGTCATTCCTGATTTTTGACACTCCCTGTAAACACTGAATTATATATTCATTGCATTTCCAAAATCCAACTTTCCTTCCTTTTCCATTCTATGTCAAAAGGCTCCTCACTGTCAGAGTAAAGTTAAGTTTGTAGAGTACTTTATCCTTTCCCAAGTGTTTTCACTTAACCTCCAACAATTCCAGAAAGGAAGACAGGACACATATTCCTATCCAAAGTGTCCGATAAATTAGTAAATTTATTCATGCTTGTTTTCTTTCATTCTTTCACTTATTCAGCCAACATTTATTTGACAGCCATTATGACCAGGCACTATTCTAGGCACTGAGGATGCAGAGGGAAACAAAACAGTCACTATCTTCAGGAAGCTTAAATATTGGCAGGAAGGCCACACAATCAATAAGTAAACAAGTCCATGAAGAAGCCTAGATTCAGACCATGTTGCTTAATCACAAGTGCAGAGCTCTTTTCAGGATAACACTCTCCCTCCTTGGTCCAAATGAGCTGACACAAAAGTTCTCTTTGCCACGAATTTGGGCAGTTTGATTTATTGGACTCCAATCTCTTTGGGTTTCCAAAAGGGCTCAGATTTTTCATAGTCTTCTGAAAAAATTCAGTGGACAACTATCGAAGCAGCATCTAATAACCAATTCATTCAGAGCACTGTTACAGACAGTTGGGAAGATTATCCCTTATCCTCCCCAAAACAAAAGAATTGTGGATTTAGAAATAAAATTTAAAAAGAAACATACACACCTGTAAATGTTTGTGGGCGTTAACTCAGATGATCCTCATTACTAATTGTCGGAGGAAGTCATCTAGAGGATGGGACCAATGGGTGAGCCAGCGGTAAATGGAAGGCATCCCCCAGCCACTCCCCTGTCCTTGGAATGCACTTTCTGCCTACATCCCCACACTAGGAGCTGTCTCTAGGACACGGCCTTGAGATAGTAAGGTGTAGAGGCCATCTGGACTGAACTCAGCTAAGGTCTCTGTATAAACTCTTAAGATTCTGGCAGGCAGGTGCAGAATCATCACGGGGCCACGCGCCCAAGACAAGCCTCATATGTAAGTTCCCTTGCTTAGCAAACCCGCTGCCTACCAATCTGGAATGGCTGCCTCTTCCTTCAGTCTTTCTTTGCCCCCCATGTACAGGGGTGTTTCTGATTTCACCCAGGAAGCTCCCAAAGTCTGGAACCAACACTGACACCAAACAGGAATGTTTTTATCGCTGTTTTATGGGTCAAGAAAACAAAGCCTGAAGAACTCGTGCAATCCGTGACAGGTCGTATAATAGTAAGTAATAGAGTCAGGACTTAAACCTACATTTGGGCTTCAGAACATATGTTCTTTGCCTTTTATTTTACTGGATCTAGAAAATGCTATTGAGGCAGAATGTCTGCCAATGCTAAGACCTTCTTCCCTGGAAAAATATGGTCACATAAAATTTTAAAGTACAAATTAATATCCTGCAAGAGTCTACTCATTTAGTTATTAGCCGTTGTGACTACACAGGCTTTCCACGGGACAGCATTTCAAATGACTCCCCTTTGCCTGTTTTCCGTCTTACAGCACTCACTAGTAGGTTAACTTCTTCCAAGTATCATTAGTAATTCATGACTTATTCGTGAAGGTGCACGGCTAGCACTACTACGGACCTAATACAATGAATATCTTATTAGGAAGAAATTAACAAATGAATTGTTGCCGATCAATAGGTGTTGAAGAGAAAATTACAATGATAGTAAAGCCTAAATAATTTATACACAATATTGATTTTTTCATTACATTAATTATTCTTTATAGCACACATAGGGAACTCGCAGAATAAAACTTTCAAAGCAAAGAAATTTATCTGCAGTGGTGCTGTAGGCTTAAGTGTGAATTTAAAAGACAAAGAATGGACCATGAGAGGTGAGAAGCATTTTTAGATTAAATACGCATCAGATAATAAATTTGACAGCTCCAACGTACCGGAGTTCCTTCATGTTGTCTGACGGTTTTATACACAATACTTTTGATATTTATTTATCAAGAGAAGTATTGATAGAACTGTTTCTTTAATAGAATCATTAGAAATAGAACTATCCATTAATCCCACCTCTTTCATCGAATGTTTGGAAGGCAGAATGACAAACTCGATGAAGCTATGTGGGAAAGAAAACCTTCTCTAACAGCTCGCCCAGAATCTTTAAGTTAACGGGACTTACATTCAGTTGACTGGAGTGCAGGCTCCTTATAGTTAATATTCGGAGCCAGCAGAATACAATTCCTAAGACAATTTTATCATGGCAAGTACACTTCACACAGATGCAAGGGCCTGCACAAGAGCCTCATGTTTGCAGACCATTGACAACTCTAGCCATCACATAATGGGGTTCTAGAGAACAAAAAACAGTGCTGTACATAAAGAGTACATACATGTGAAAAAGAGTATGTTATTCGTGGACGATGCTGTTCCCAGCAACGCAAAATCCCCTCCTCATGGATGGAAGAAATGAACTCAACACACATGAGCCAAGCTCAGTAGAGGTACTAGGGACAGATATTGCATTGAATATCTACAAATGCATATGTTGAATCATGTTTGGCTCATGACATTTTGACTCTTGGAATTTGCACAGTGAATTGATAGTTCTTATGTCAAGTTTTCTCAGACATCAGCTTTAACTATTTTTCAGCATTAATGTTAGGAGATTCCATGTTCCTAATATTTTGCAAAGAGTTGCATATATGTATAGTATCAAGCATATCATATCTCTCCCGCAAAATTAATATGGAAATAGTGTTTCAAATGGCTTTTAAATAAAAACAAAAAAAACATTAAAATAGTTTCAAATTGATACTTTTTTCTAATTGATACATTTTTTTTCTTTCCTCATCATTCACCCCGAGACTGAAAGCCACATTAATGTTACTTTTAATGTTCTTAATGTTCTTGGAAGAAAATCTAAGCAACAGGAAGCATCTCATCTCACAAGTGTGCTTTTGCAAACTACAGCCGGTTTTGCAAACTATTTTGTTAGTCTCAATTAATATCTCTATACAACTTCAAATTTATAAAATACCACATACAGGTATAATATAATATGCATCATAATACAGGTAAAACTTCCCCAATCTGTTACTATTATCAGCTGATTCTGGAGTGACAAAACACCCAAATTTAGCATCATTTCTATCGTTCAGTGAAAAAGTCACTGTCTATGGTGACTGCTATTCTGTGGAGTGTGCTTTGCTGCATTCAGCGTTCTTTAGGTGGAGACTAACAGTCCATACAGAAAACATGAGGTCCAGGTACGAAAAGAACAGATATTTATAAGTGGTCTCATTTGTAGACTTGAACAGGACATTCATAAAATGGATTAGAAGATATTTCAAACTATTTAAAGGCAAGTTATTCTGCGTGTTTATCCCACCCACTGCCCCCCCCCCCCCCCCGCCCAAACCCAAATCCATTCTCCATCTTTCTCTGGCTTGTGGAACACACGTGGTTATATCAAGTAGCTCTCTTACTGTTCACTTTCTGCGTGGATTCAGCCAGTGGAAGGCAATGGAAGGAGACCGGCAGGTGGGAGGAGAAAGTGATCAGGATATTTCCTCCCCATCCCGTCCTCTCTGCCTCAAGCAGCTCCCGTGGGAAAGCCCTTCTTACCACTGGGGCCATAGCTCCTGTCAGGCCCCAGCAGACAATGGATGCTGACAACATGGTCTCCTCTCTCTGCCACTTTAGGCCCGGAGGGGATACCCTTGTCGGTAGTTACAAGGGGCCCCAGGTCCAGTGGTGGCCCTTAACCAGTCCATACCTCTGTAATAGCCCCATCACAATCCCAGAGTGTCCCTCTGTTTGCTTCTAGGACCCTGACTAATACAGATAGCTGTGCTAGAGAAGAAGAACGTGTAAGTAATCAAAAGAACACCCGCAGCATTTAATGACACCGGCCCTCGGAGGCAGGGGATAGATGGCGAATTACTCCCCATAAAGGCACTAATGAGACCAACCATTGCACGCAAGATAAACTGCTCACCTCCATTTTCACTATTCCTTCTGATTCGGTTTTTTAAGATTTCATTCTTCACCTTGACTACTTTTGTCCTTCTGCTCTCCCTCCTCCATAGCATCCTTCTAATTTACGCTCCACATTATCAGTGTCTGTTCTCTCTTCCCGGGCATGTCACTTTTGTTTTTTACTGTACTATACAGATCTTACCTTCCACACACAGCTTAAGTTACCAACTATATGTGTTTAAAGTCATGTGTACCCTTCTCTCTAGTTCTGTTTTCACTTTTTCAAGCAAATCTATAAAATTCTACAAGTCCATAATTAGAGTCCACAAAATATAGAAGCTACCATCCAACTATATAGTCAACATCCATAACCTTGATTCCTTTGAAAGAAATACTCTGTAAAATCCAACAAATAAATGTGGAGGACAGCAAGGAGGTTAGCATTTCCACCCTCTTACGTTTATAAAGAAACTAGAATGCAGAGGTAACCGTGAACATACAGTGTTAAATGCAAGGTTCTGACAACAAATGGCACAGTACTTACCAATAAAAGCATGCTAAGATATTAATAATAGCAATGAACTGCAAATATTTATGTGCCCACAGGCAACTAATTCAATTTCACTGCAGGATTGCTCCATTTATGAATTTAATTGTGTGTGTTTAAACATTTTTGCTGCTGTTTCATTAATTACCCATAAAAAAAATAAAATGATATGCTGAAGAAAAGGAAGGGTGCGAGTTTCCATTCAAATGCCTTCATTTAAGTGCCCGCTAAGTGTCCACGGCAGCTTACAAATTAACACTTACCTTCATCATCTGTGGCTTTTCTGCATCACAACTTACAGATTCATTTTTCGTCTCTCAGGATGAGAAGTGCCAGAGTCAAAAAGGACGGTACAGGGGCACCTGCGTGGCTCAGTCGGTTAAGCATCTGACTCTGGATTTCAGCTCAGGACATGATCTCACCATCCTGAGATTGAGCCCTGCATCAGGTTCCACACTGAGCATGGAGCCTGCTTAAGATTCTCTCTCTCCCTCTCCTTCTGCCCCTCCCTTGCTGGCGCTCTCTCTCTCTCTCTCTCTCTCTCTCTCTCTCTCTCTCTCAAAAAAAGGAAGGGGAATGGTACAGGCTTACCTATCATTTTATTTTTACACAAAACAGCGTGGATGTGTAAGACGAGCCCCATGAGAAGAAAATGATGACTAATGCTTACATGTGGCAGGCTTTGCTTCAAAGGTGCCACAGGCACCGTGAGAACCCACCAGGAGTAGTACCACCATGCCTCCCATTTCCCAGAAAAGGAATCAAAGTACAGAACAGGTAGCTGACTTATTCAGGGTTACATGAGAGTAAGAGGTTGAGCCAGATGAAAATCCAGCTCCCTTGACTTCACAGCCCATGCTCTTCAACATCACCCTAACTACACTCACAAATTGGACATCAGCACAACTCACAGTGATTTTCAGTGACTGATAAATTTGTCACTGATTTCTTCCAATTTCCCTTGAGGACTGTTTTCCTAATTCGGCGTCTCCTTCCAACACTCCTCAATATCACAACCACCTCAACCATCTGACTTCAACCAGTAGTAATCCAGTACATATTATTTACACTTTTCTCAGCTTCCCAACCTACATCGAAGACACTGTGCTCTCCAGAGGCTGATTTTTTTTTTTTTTTTACTAAAGTTACAATAAATGAGATTAACCTTCCCAAGAGGCTGTTTGTACCCACATGAATTTCTGAGTTGTAGCATACTATCTCATAGGAGAAACCTCCTAGCATAGTCCAATAAGGTCTGGCTTCTGTCCTTACTTTTACTCCTCTAGAGAATCAAAGGAGTTGACATCTTGCTAATCATGGAAGGCAACTACTAACAATTAGAACTGTCACCTGAAGTAAGAGAGTCATGCTATAAAACACTTAATCATTCCCTCTTTAAAGAACCACAACCTTGTCAGGTTATGCTGATATTTTTCCAATGTAATCTAGAACATGTCACAGACTTTCAGCTGACGTTTATGGAGTATCTTTCATAGATCAGTCTCTGTGCTGGGAACTTTGCGTGTGTTTTACTGAGCAAATGTATGTGCTAGAGGAAGATATAAACAAATAATATCATCTAAGTTAAACGTCTGGTACACTTCCCAACACATAGTTAAATGCTTAGCTATAATTAAAACAAAGCTCTATTAGCCAATTAAAATCAACAGAGGATTTATATATAATATCCATAACTTAACAAACTCAAAAACAAGATAATTAATTACTAGAAAATATTAATTTGGGCTCCCCATTTAATTGTTTTCATACTAAACCTATTTCTTGGCCCAATAATTTATTTCATGAGTCTTAAAATCACATTAGGATCTGGCAGTATCATTTAGACCTGTTTAATCCATTATCAAGCATAAGCGACTTTCAAATGCCATAAGCTTCTGATTGTCCTTCGTCAAAATGAGATGATGATAATTAGCTTTGGGGAATAATAATACAAGAGTCTAAGATTAAGCAAACCCACATTGTCAGTGGCTAAATTTACCTAGAATTCAATTATTACATGAGCATTTGGATTTTTCCAAAAATAATCAACCCTTGCCAATATCCCAAGGTAACCAGCAAGAAAGAGGCAAAAAAATAAATCATCGATCACCATTTGCCAGGTTCCAGTTTTAGCTTCACAACTCAAAAAGAAAAAAAAGGAATGGGTTTAATTCAACCTCTTTCTGATTTATAGCAAATGTTGGTGGTTTGGACCAGAAGCAATACTTTCAGAGACTCTGTAATGAACATGTAAGTGGATACGGCATAGAGACAATCTCTTATCTCCTTAGTTTCACACAGCACACAAACCTGATGGTGCAAATTAACCTTCTTCGCAGTTCAACATTTCTAATTAGAAGAGACATCAAAGAGATTATACTTTAGAAGGCTGTATGGGCCATAATATTCTAGACAATCTGAAAGAGAGCTCTGCTGACTCCTTATATATTGCAGCCCACTGTCTAAAGAAAAAGCAATAACCAGATGATGTTTCAAAGTGGTGATGGCTTAAAACATAAGAGACTCTTAAAAACTGAGAACAAACTGAGGGTTGATGGGGGGTGGGAGGGAGGGACGGTGATGGGTATTGAGGAGGGCACCTGTTGGGATGAGCACTGGGTGTTGTATGGAAACCAATTTGACAATAAATTTCATATTAAAAAAAAAAAAACCAAAGTGGTGAAGGCTTTTGGTGGTAAGTTGTGTTATATTTTCTCATCTTTCCTTTTTTTTAATTTTTTGAATATTTATTTATTTATTGTTTTTATGTATTTTTTTTTTTTTTTGAGAAAGAGAGAGAGACAGAGTACAAGCAGGGGAGGGGCAGAGAGAGAGGGAGACACAGAATCTGAAGCAGGCTCCAGGCTCCGAGCTGTCAGCATGGAGCCCAACAGGGGGCTCAACCTCACGGACTGTGATATCATGACCTGAGCCAAAGTTGGAAGCTTAACCGACTGAGCCACTCAGGCGCCCGACTCATCTTTCCTTTTTATATTCATTATGAAGAAACAGAAGCTCTAGTACACTGGACTACTGCTTTTGGCCCTCACCATGTAAAACAGTCTATACCACCAGACCTGTGCTTTCCAAGTTTCCTTGATGGAAATATTTACAAATGTTTGACAACTGAGTAGTTCATTTGTAATCTTTTTTTTTGGGGGGGGGTGTTTTGCTTTCTCTGCATGGGGCAGAAGAGGGGAAAATAAAGATACCCTGAATTCAGCTTAGATTAGAACACAGAATCTTAAAATAGAAGGCCAGAGAGGCTAAGCTCTTCCTCAGGGAAGAGTTCCTTTCACAACCTCAGTGGTTAATGAGCCAGATTTCAAGTTTTCACTGCTGGGGAGTAAGCCACTGCACAAAAGAGTCCATCCGCATTTTAGATAGCTACAAATTTTAGGAAGTTCTTACTCTGAGTTGAAACCTTCTCCAACCACCTGAATCTCAAGTATCCTAGTTCTATCCTTTGGAGAAATACAGAGCAAGCTTCCTCCATCTTGCACACCTTCCTCCTTTGAGTATTTGAAGGCAATTTTTACATCTCTCCTTATTTTTTGCCACCTCTATATTAAATCCCCCCTGTTCCTCCAAATTATTCCTCATGTGACATGGATTCCAGCTGCTGCAAATAAATTGGAGCTGCAGCTTAACATTAAAATGTTCCTACACACAAGAATGCAAGGGAGAGATCTGAAAGTTTGTTTATTTTTTATTTACTTACACCTGTAATTGACACAGTTGGAAAGACTATCCAGAACCCAATGGTCCCTGTGGGAGCTGTATCTATGTGAGCTCCCCTTATCACTACACACACACACACACACACACACACACACACACACACACACACCAGTCCCATGGATGGTTCTGTGATAACATGTGGGTCCGGAAACCTCACTGCCCCGGCCCCATGGACTGGCTAAAAGAAGACTTACAAGTTCCAAGCTGGGCTATTCAGAGTCATGCCCCAACATTTCAAATTGGAACATGGAGAAGGCTTGCTAGCCTCTTGGCCTGTGGAGCTATTAGACATGACAGCCATTTACCCATTTCATAGAATAAGCCGATTGGACAGAGTGAGATCAATATCCAAAGGAGTATGGGGAGAAAGACCCCAAACTTCCAGTTCCAATCATTCTTGAAACCAACTCTAACCCTCCGTCTCCTGTGGTCTGGTTGTTAAGCCAGTAATGCCCCCTGGCTGAACTGAGTTTGAGTCAGGTTTATATCATTTGCAACACAGAAGGTCCTATCTACCACAATATTCATTAGATTCCAACTACTCTACCAGAACCAACAGAAAGTAGGTCATAAAAGGGAAAAATCACTACCCCATCCTATAAAAGGTGTGGACAGAATCTCTTGCCAGCTTTATTTAAGAATGAGAGTGATACTCACCTACCAAAGATGAAGGTCTTTCATCCTAATGACTAACTTCCGTAGGGCTGACACTGTTCAAAACTGCATTCCTAGAACTATTGCAGTAACTGGCACATAATAAGAGCTTAAAACACTCTCCACTATACTTTTCATAGTAAACAGAAAAAACAATAGGCAAAACATCATATATAAATTATTAAAATGAAGATTCAAGTCCCTGAATAAACCTTAGACATATCATTTCACTTCCTTGGGATTAAATTGCCCATTTGCCATATATATTGTAGGACTCGATCACCTCTTCAGTCTTCTTTAGCCATAAAATGCTATGATTCTATCCATACTCAACAATAGTAAAGAATAGTCTTCTAAAGGCCTGAACATGCAAATAAAAGAAGGGAACATGGTAATAAAGAAGGCAGCACAAGAATAATAATTAAAAAAAGAAGGGTTCCTGGGTGGATCAGTCAGTTGAGCATCAGACTCTTGATTTCAGGTCAGGTCATGATCTCATAGTTCACAGGATCAACCCCTGCTTCAGGCTCTGTGCTGAGCATGGAGGCTGCTTAACAGTCTCTCTCTCTCTCTCTCTCTCTCTCTCTCTCTCTCTCTCTCTCTCTCTGCCTCTCTCCCCTGCTCATGCACATTCTCGCTCTCTCTCCCAAATAAATTAATAAATACAAACATACATACATAAAAAGAATAACTACTAAAAAGATACTTAGGGAGGAAGCAGAAGAAAAATGAGCAGAAATCATCAGTGATGTGATAGAAGAGGTCACTCATACATGCCACCTTCTGATTTGCTTCCTATTTTACTCTAACTAATCATTGTGCTGGAAAAAGCCCTCTGTGCTGGGTCCAAACTGCCAGCCCCAGAGCCTTTTTCCCTTCCTGGGCATGTATAGTCCACATGATGGCTTCTCCATCTAAACCATGTCCTTTCAGAGTTGGCTTCCCACTTTTGCCTTTGGTCCTAGATATTCCATTTTTTCATCTTTAAAGATAAAGAATGTTTTTTTATCTTTAAAGTTTATTTACTTATTTTGAGAGAGAGTGTGTGTGTGAGCAGGGGAAGGGCAGAGAGAGAGAGAGAGAGAGAGAGAGAGAGAGAGAGAGGATCCCAAGCAGGCTCTGCACTATCAGTGCTTAAACTCACTATCAGTGCTTAACACAGGGCTTAAACTCACAAAATGTGAGATTATGACCCCGACGCAGGGCTTAAATTCACAAATTGTGAGATCATAACCTGATCCAAAACCAAGAGTCGGAGGCTTAACTGACTGAGCCACCCAGGCGCCCCCTAGACATTCTCTCTTGCTCTCGCACCATTCCAGACAGGTTTCCTTTTTGTCACCAACAGAATATATACACCCAAGTACACTGTGTGCTTTCCCTGTCTCCCATCCTGTACCCTGCATTCACTGATGCCCAAATGTCCATAATTTTCCACTTATTTCTTAAGTTCGGAGTTTAGGATTCTGTTTCGACACAAGAAATCACAAAATGGCATCTCTATGGCCAACAGACACATGAAAAGATGTTCAACGTGACTCATCATCAAGGAAACACAAATCAAAACCACACTGAGATACCACCTCACACCGGTCAGAGAGGCTAAAATTAACAACTCAAGAAACAACAGATGCTGGCGAGGATGTGGAGAAAGGGGAGCCCTCTTGCACTGTTGGTGGGAATGCAAACTGGTGCAGCCACTCTGGAAAACAGTGTGGAGGTTCCTCAAAAAATTAAAAATAGATCTACCCTATGACCCAGCAATAACACTGGTAGGAATTCACCCAAGGGATACAGGAGTGCTGATGCAGAGGGGCACTTGTACCCCAATGTTTATAGCAGCACTTTCAACAATAGCCAAATTATGGAAAGAGCCTAAATGTCCATCAACTGATGAATGGATAAAGAGGTTGTGGTTTATATACACAATGGAATACTATTTGGCAGTAAGAAAGAATGAAATCCTGCCATTTGCAGCAACATGGATGGAACTGGAGGGTATTATGCTAAGTGAAATAAGTCAGTCAGATAAGGACAGATACCATATGTTTTCACTCATATGTGGATCTTGAGAAACATAACAGAAAACCACGGGAGAAGGAAAGGGGAAAAAATAGTTACAAACAGAGAGGGAGGGAGGCAAACCATAAGAGACTCTTAAATACAGAGAACAAACTGAGAGTTGATGGGGGAGAGGCGAGGGAGAGGGGAAAATGGGTGATGGGCATTGAGGAGGGCACCTGTTGGGATGAGCACTGGGTGTTGTATGTAAGTGATGAATCACGGGAATCTACCCCCAAAACCAAGAGCCCACTGTATACACTGTATGTTAGCCAACCTGACAATAAATTATATTAAAATTAATTAATTAATTAATTTTAAATTTTTAAAATGGCATCTCTATAAAATAAGGTGACCTACTTTACAATGAGCTGCTCTAAGGAAGTCACCTCAGTTCCTTTCATAAAAGATGACCTTGATTCAAGAAATATTGTTAATACAATTAACAAGTAATGTTAAGTATGACTATATACCAGCACATTCTACTATGCACAGATACTGTGCTAAGTATGTTGGATACAGTTGCCCTTTCAGGTCTCGTAACACCTCTCTAAGAGAGTACCAATTACTACCTATGCATTAAAGATGAAGATTCTGAGGCTCAGAAAGAGTAACTTACTCCTGCTTACTAAGTAAGAGCCACTCTTGGTTACACAAGAGAGCCATATCCATCTGAATCCAGAGTTCTTGCTGTTACCCACTACATGACTTACAAAGACACTAATCCCTGTGAGAAATGGGGAGGGGGGCCTTTCGGGGGGACCAAAAGCAAAGAGACCAGGGAACTAAAACATGATCTACTTCTTGATTTTGCTTAGAGTCTGCCCTATTTGAAGAACCTTGTTCCCATTATGTAGCAATAGATTATCTGCCATTTTGCATTGTGGAAACGTACCCTCCATTATCCAGGCTAATCTAGTTGACTGTAGAATGCTGTACTCGGGCATTCCAATGACAGACTACTAATTCAATCTTCTTGGTGAGGAAGATGGTACCGGACACCCCTTCAACCTTTTCCCTATAACTTTAGATGTAGGGCACCTCACATAAACCACAACCATTCCTTCCTACAACATCTAGAGCAAAAAAGTAACTTGGAATATCAGGAAGGGGAGAGAGCGTGTGGAAGAAACGGAAAAAGGATTATAAAGAGTAGTGTAAAAAAAAAAAAGCTACCATGAAAATTTTGAAATCAAAAAAAAAAAAAAAAAAAAAAAAAAAGAAAGAAAGCAAACCGGTTCAGGGTGATTATCTGATAACTTGTGGTTCAGAGAGAAATAAATGTTCATGGTCCATCATTAAACAAAAAGAAGCACTTGTGCAACAGAAACTATATGTTCGAATAGCCACAGTGGAATTTTCCTACATCCCAGCGTAGACAGATACTGAGGATTTCCAATGGGAGTGAGACCTCAGTGCTGTAATCCACGTAGGGTCTATAGTAGCAGCAACATTTCATCACTAAGCAAAAATCCAGTTATTTTTGGTTCCAGAATCTCTAATTCCTCCTAAACTCTTCATCTATTCACTGTGAGTTTTACACATATTGGCAGAATATACTGCCGGTCTCTGTTGAAGAGTCTTTAGATGTTCCTGTGTGATAATCAAAGTCTCTAGTTTTACTGAAATGGAAGCTGGGAATCAGACTAGCAGACTCCTTGGGGTCATTCAGGAATTAATACATAAAGGTTTAAATACAAAAAGTACAACTTTGGCTAAAAGGTAGCAAAGATTGTCTCTCATTGAAATAATCTTGTTTGTCAGGAAGTTTGAGAGTCATAATTAATTGAAAAACTGTTTTGAGCTCAACATAGAAAGGCAGGATCTAAAATACTACACAATTAGACATTTTTAAAAGTAAAAGGTCTTTAAAATATGCTAAGGAAGGAGCCTTCATACCAAGCCCAACCAGTTTCCTATTCTAACCAATTTCCATTAAACAAGGAAAGGAGCAGGGAGGAGAGAAAGTATTTGAAAAACTGCCAGACTAAAAAATCCCATAATGAAATTTTGCTCATTCTTGGAGAAATGAAGTAGAATTAGATGCTTCAGTGGTGGTGAATTTCAGAATCTGGGTAGCTTCCAGTAAATGAAGTTTTTCCATAATGTCAAATGCAAAAGCTATCTGATATCAACATATTGAGCTTGAGTTTTTAAATTCCTATTTCCTTACACCAAATTGTTTGAAACCTTTGAGATAAAAACTTCAATAAACTAGTGTTCCAAGCTTTTAATATTTTAGTCCCTTGAGCAAGCATGTCAGATTAATCTTCAAATTGCAATGGGCAGAAAGAACATTCAACCAAATTCTTAAGCCCATGCCTCTCTCAAGGGATGTTAATAATGTAGGCAGTTTCATTGGCTATTAAGATTTCAAACTTTCCTAATTCTCAGCAGTATTGCTATTTAAAAGTAGGGGGTATGGGGCGGAGAAAACCATCTATCTTGAAAGGAAGGGATTTTACTTATTGTATCTCTGGATTCACTTAGCACGTAGCACGTTGCCAGGCACACAGTAGGCATTTAACTAACACCTCTGGCACGAGTTGATGGTTGGCCTGGGGGAGAGTGGAAATCTTGCTGAGAACAGCATGAGTCCAAATCTGGCATTGCTCAGCAACAAAGACCATCTCCAGAATTAGGGTTATCGAGGTACAGCAGGAATTTGAAAGTGTATCTTCAAAGACACATCAGGAGGATTGTTTCCCGAGCTGGAGAGGAGCCACCCAAGAGCCACCCACCTATAGAGGGATTCGGCTCGTCTGGGGGCTTCAGCATGTCTGTAAAACTCCTGCCCTGCCTCTCTACGCCCAGCTCCTCCTGCCTTTTACCGGGTTTGGGTTTCCACTCACACAACTTAGGAGCAAGATCCGACCTCGCTAGTCTAACCCAGGCCTCCTCTCCATTCCACGGCCAGCGGGAGGCCGCACCGTCCTAGACACACGGAAGAACATACACTATTGCTCCCGGACACCTCTGAAGATGCAAGGGGGTGGCAGGAACCCCGGGGGCGGGGGTGGGGTAAGGGAGGGAGAGGAGTGAGTTCAAGCCCAGGGCTCTAGCCAGAGGTTTCTTATCCCACTCCCCAAGCCTCTGCCCGGACCGCTGGAAGACGCTGGGGAAACTACCCGCAGGCTCGGGCAGCGCAGGGCCGCCCAGGGTCCGCACCGGGGGTGGGGAGAGGGGCGGGGAGGTGGCAGGAAGCGAAAGGGGGCCGGAGACAGTACCTGGTGTGGCTGTGGTTGCGGGGACAGTCTTTCTTCTCCATGATGGCCGGCACGCAGTTGGTGAGCTCCGTCCAGTCGGCATGCAGCCCGCAGCTCCAGCCGGTGGAGAAGCGGGAGAAGAGCCACGTCTCCTTCTTGCCCGGCCGGTGGCAGGTGCACTTCTTCTGGCCCGCTTTGCAGCTACACGGCTGCTCCAGCCGGATGTTCTTCACAAGGTGCCGGCCGAACGTGGTGCCCCCGGTCTTCTGGATGTGCAAGAACACAATCACGTCGCGCCCTTTGATATTGAAATCCACGAAGCGGGTCAGGTCCTTCAGGGTGAAGTTAAAGCGCGGCACGAACCGGGGCAGGGAGCCGTTCTCGGGGGCCTCGGGGTCCGGCTCCTCTTCCTCCTCCTCTTCTTCCTCCTCCGGCTCCCCGAGCTCCTCGTCCTCGTCCTCCGGCGCCGCGGCCCCCCGAGGGCCCTCGGGCGGCCCCCGGGGTGGCGGAGGCAGCTGGGGCCGCCGCTCCCACTCCTCCGGCGGCGCCTGTGCCCGGCGGACGGGACTCGGGGCGGCCGGCTGTCTGGCCTCCCCCGCGCGGGGCTGCTCCCCGAAGTTGGCGCAGGAGCTGGTGCAGGAGGGGGACACGTACTGGTACATGATGACCACGAAGAGGAGAGTGAGCACCGGCGTCAGCAGCCACTTGTTGAACCTTTCATCCATGGTCCCGCTCTCAGGCCGGCAGGCGAAGCGGCGGCGGCGGCAGCGGCGCGGACTGGCGCCCGCTCGGAAGTTTCGGGGACTCCGGGGCGCGGCTCCGAGTCCGCCGCTCCTCCATGCCCCTGACGCGAGGCGTGCGGCTGGCTGGCGGCCCCGCGGCACTCCGGCACTCCGGGGCTGGCAGCGCCGGGGCCTGCGAGCCGAGCGGGGAGGCGGGCGCCGGCGCGGGTGGCTGCGG
>NW_024412405.1:15250460-15298316 GCF_014898765.1 Herpailurus yagouaroundi
CGAGAGGGCAGACGGCGCCCGCCGCAAGTTTGCGGAGGAGCCCCCGCGGCGGCTGCGGGCGCGGCGCCTGTGCGCAGCCGCCTCTCCGGGAAGAGTCGCACTGCTGTCCGGGTCGGTCCGCCCAGGCGCGAGCACGCAGGCACACTCGCACACCCTGGCTGGCACCGCCACAACCCGCCAGCCGGTGTGACAGGAGCCCTGCTACCCGCAGCAAAAACCTGCCCTAGGTACGGAGCATGCGCCAAAGCCTTCCCCAGCCCCGGAGGAGTTTCCAGGGGAGGAGTCCGCTGCTCCGCGGGGCTCGGAGGAGGCAGCTGGGGGTGGGAATCCCTTCAGCCTCCAGCGAGGAGGTATTTGGGAGAGAGGTGAAGGCGGAGAGAGGAGAGAGGCCCCGAGGAGAGCCGCCGGCTCGGATCCGAGACCTCTAAATCCGCAGCTTTCTCTTCCTGAGGATGGACGCAAATCTGGCCGGCCTCTGTGCAGGAATACCACTTGCGCACCGCTGGGCAGACTCACCTAGACAGGTCTGCGCTCGAGCCGGCTGGGGAAAATCGGCTCCAGACTGCTTTTAATTTCTACCCAAGACATTCTAACTGGTGCTCAAGTTTTATTCCGGTCCCTCCTTAACTACAGATTTGGTGTGTCCAACTCCACAATTGTATGCAACCAGCATCCATTCATCAATTATCCATTAGGTACCTGCTGTCTATCACCGGCTCTTTGTTGAACGCACACTTCATTTCCTCCACCACGGGACCAACCAGCCCACAACCGCGCAGTACTTAGAAGAGCTTAGGGGTCACCTCCTAAAATCCACCCTACTAATAACACACACCGAGTTCCCAAATGTGCAAGACTCACCCCTAACCCCCAACGTGGATGATAAGACCGACACGTACCTATTTCATAAGCTAAATAAGCTCTAGTTGACGTGCAGATGTTTTTAACTTTATTTTTCAAACATGTGAATTTTGCATTTACCTGAGTACCACATCTTTGTTTAATAACATTTTCTGTTTTTCAGGTGATGAATGGATGTACCATCAAATGGGAGTAACTACCCCTCCACAATCCCTACACTCGTTTGACCCATGTGGAGAGGGGAGGTGTGTTGAAGAGGGAAACAATGCAATGTGATTATGTCCCTCCTGGCTACCTTGCCAATCCCAGTCCACCACACCTGGCATCTCCTGCCTTTAGAGCGGTCAACCTTCCCACCTGGCCCCTTTATGGATGGGTATGGTACTTGTCTTCTCTTGAGACAGTGTACTATCTCTTCCATTTGTCAGACTACCCCCTTCACAGCCATCAGTTAAGATCCAGATCTCTGTCAGGGATGCTAATTGAAAGTTATTTTTATTGTTCTAGACAGGTGGAATTCTTCTCAACAAAGCTTCCCGCCTCTGCTTCCTTTCCTCTTTTCAACTCTATAAACAACCACAAACAGTGCCCTTCCTGATACTGTATGAGCCTACATTAGTTACAAAAAAAAAGTGTTGGGTAAGATGAATCAGCTTCTTTAAAGCTTACTTAATTCTACTTATTTCTCTCTCTTAAATGCTAAAATCCTATTAATGACATCACACTGCTCTCCAAAGCAAGAAATTGTGAGTGATAAGACAAAGAAAACAATAGAACTCAACAGTTACTTCCTGAATGCATCTGGTTAATGGTATTACTTATTCAAAAACATACACCTTTGCTTACCAAAGTAAAACTTCATTATAGTTTTTTATGTTACTTTATTTGAGAAGTTTCTCATTTTCTATAAAATCATTTGCTCTCACATGCATAAGTATAACCTTGTCAGCTACCCAAATATATAACTTCAGTGCTTCGGCAATTTGTATAATGGAAAGCACTTTCTAGATATTATCTCATTTGCTCTCAGAACAACATTCTAGGAAGATAAGAGAAGTATAATATCCCATTTCAGAGATGAGGAGATGGAACCAAGGAAAACCAGGAGAAAGCAGAGCCAAGATTAGCAACCACTAACATCCCTGAGATACATTCAAATCGCCATTGAAGAAACCCAATGAACATCAACAACAGAGCCCATAATTTCCTCTCTCTCCTCTGGAGACCCTTTGAGTCAAGAGGCAGGAAGAGGCAACGGAATTGCAATAGAACAATTAAATTATTTTCCCTCTCCCTCTGGCTTTAGAGACAAAGCTGAGCAATCTCTGTATCCTGCGGTTTGGGACACCTACTCTGTCAGTTTCCAGATAAACAGAGGAGAGACAATAACACTCTTCACATGGTTATGTCATTGTTAAAAGACATTATTTAGGGGAATTTCAGAAGAAAATATGATAACAAAAATATCACAGTTACGTTATTAACAAAATGTATAGTTCCATAAATAAGTGCACTTTAACCCTTTTCAGTGTAGGTTATCCCAGAAAGCTGTTTTTGCTTTTAGTAAAATAACTAATGGAGGGCCACCATTTCCTCGAGGTAACCACAAGAAAAGCAATGCAAAGAATCAAGCAATTACACAGACAATTCAAGCATGTATGCAAGTATTCATTTTTAATGAGAGGTAACTTTGGTTGTGTAAACACGTCTGTCCCAGGTGTGGCCTCCCTATTACAGTTGTGGAACTTGGTGTGAACTTAATCGAAGCTCTTAAATCATGCAATAAACAGGTTTCCTTATCTACAAGGGCAGACCTCACATCCAGGGGCAAATGAATAGAAACCTTGTAAAATTGAATGCTCTCCAGGTAAAAGGAAAAACATGTTTGCATTCAGCCTGCTACAGTTACTCCACGATGACACCAGCTGGCAATTGTTTCTGGCTAACAGATTGCAGCTACTATGAATCCTACACAAATTATTAAAATAATAAAAATAATGTTTTCAAAGACTCTCTTCCACTTCCTTTGCCAGTCTAGCAATGAGCTTAACACTGTCTGTGAAGCAATTTGTTCACCTAATTTTATGCCTTAATAAGCTTTACTACAATTATTTTCTTGCCTGCTTCCTTCTCTGCCGTAACTTTAGTACTCTTCTTCCCTGTTCTTCTTGAATATTCTCAAGCCCGTTAACAACATTGCACTCCCCTAGGATTGAAACTTTTGATTAGAACAGTCCCCATTTAATCAAGTTCAATTGGGAGATAAAATTGCATCTCAACTTCTCCATTTTCCCTTTGGTGCCAGAAACTGCCTTTGAGAATGTTGAGGAAACCCTGGAGAGATTAACAATCCAAACAATCACAGAGAATGGTTTTGGATCCCCTACGTTTGCACACAGGAATATATAGATACGAATGCCCTTCAAATACAGATGAAAAACAAAATAGATTATGTAAGTCATTGGCAGCATGAATCTCTCCTTCAGGAACACAAAGGACTCCTATACATTGAAATACTTTTTTTTTTCATTCTTGTAAACAAACCTAAAAAAAAAAAAAAAAAAAAAAAGCCCTCATGGTAAGCAGTTTTCCAAATAACCAGCAAAGCAGTCACTTTTTTTCCTGAGGCAGTTAAGCAGAAGAGTTTGTATAGACACAGCAAACTGCAGAAAAAATAGTGATATATACTAAGTGTATTCCAGTTCAATTGGGACTGCCAATCAGTTACATGATTGTAACTTTGGGGGAACCATAACCCTACTTACTGTTTTCCATAAAGTTCTATTTATATGAGCAGTTCATTCTTTGCTTTATTGTATAACACTCTTTACCCACCATAGATAGCTGGCTGTGAGTGATGAATGGCCACTCTGCTACCTGTCTTCATTACCGCGGTATAGCGTAAGCAGATACAATAACCTTTTCATTGTAGAAATTCACATATGTCTTCAACAAGAACTTTTAAGCATTCACACATACCACATGCTGTTCTGAGTGTTTTGGAAACAACATTAAACAAGACCAAAAAGGACACTACCCTCATGTACCTTACTTTCTAACAGTAGAAAAATAAATGATGATTAAGTAAAAAAGATTCACACATTTAACCCAAAAATATCTGTTGAGCCACTACTATGTATTAGGTACTTTTAGGTACTTGGGATACTTTAGTGACCACTAAAGACAGTGATTTTTGCCCTCAAGAGTGTGAATACCAGCTGGGTAAGACATTACCCAGGAAATGGTAGGGAAGACATTAGAGGGATAAGAGAGGCAGGTCCTGTTGGACCTGTTGGCCACTATAAGAAATTTACTATGAAAAGATGGTAGCCACTGGAGGATCTGAACAGTTTTTAAAGGGTTGTTTTGACTGTTTTGTTGAGAACAGACTGTAAGAGGGCAAATGTAAAAGGAAAACAAGTTAAATGGCTTTTCCAATAACCGGGATGATGTGGTGGGAGGGAAGGGAAGTGGCTGCCTGCATTTTTCAAGACAGAGCCATCAGTTTTTCCTGGTGGATTGAATGTAAGGAACAAGAGGAAGGGGGAGTCAAGTACGATGCCAAGGCTTGGGCCTATGCAACTAGAAGGATGGATTCCCCATTGCCTGGCATGTCACCTGGTACCATTACACGTGATTTATCAGGGTAAATGTGGAGGGTGATATAGCGAAGGATATAAATGGCAAGGGTGAAAAGGATTTGGTCCATTCCATTGGGCACTCAGAAAAGACCATTGTTATGAAGAGGCAAAGGGGCTGAGCCCTGAAGGATTGGAATGAACCAGCCATGCCAAACATCCTGAAGAAGAGCTTTCTCAGCAGAATGACAAGTGCAAAGGTCTGAAGTAGGAAAGGCCTTGGCTGGCTCAAGGTGGAGAAAAGATGTTAGACAGGATGGTTGGGGCAGATCACGTAGAGCATGGTAACAGGTGCAAAGAAGCCAGCAAGGAGTTTTAAGCAAGGAAACGACAAGAATAATTGACATTAAAAGCTCATTTGGCTCCATAAGGAATGCATTTGATTAGGGGGGATAAGAGAGAAAGTGGGGAAGCCAGTGAGGAGGCTGGTGCAGTTTTCCAGGCAAGAGATGACGAGGGTGTAAACTAGCATGGGAAAGGTGGAGAAAATCATTTACGGTCATGAACCTGCAAACTCCTTATGGAAAGGTGTAACTTCATTTATTTTCTAATAACAGAATGAACCTTTGCCTTTACGACTGAATTTCTGAAAGACAGGAACATGGAAAGTATCCAACTTATTTTAACCCATCACTTCTCAGTGAACCTCTATCTCTTTGGGGTAAATATTCAGGTTCCTGTGTCTCCTCTCCTCTTTCTCTTTGCCTTCCTTTGGGATGATCTGAGGTAAGGGAGACATCTTCATATTGGATGAAGGAGATGTGGGGAGTTTTCTGTTCCTACAGCCCTCTCCACAGTGTGTGGCTAATCTCACCTGGACTCATGTGTAGATCTTGACTCCTGCTGTTACGGCCGCCCTGTTATGACCCCAACTGTCATAGCCTGGTCCATACAATCTGCACTTTCTCAGCCAAACTTCTGCCCTTACTGTCTGCCAGCCCCTTTAGCTCTTCTCTGATCTTTTCTCAGGGGCACTTTTGCACCTAGATCCGTGGTTTTCAACTCCCTCAGACCCAGCAGTAGCTTATGTTGAACAAATATTTTGTAAATAGTCCCTTTCAAAGTCCCACTTTAAATGTCATGCAATTTTTGCAAAATTGACATAAAATGCCCCAAATGTAATGTGAAGGAGATATTTTTTAAGTAATTCATAATAGAACACTGTTATATTTCAACATGGAAATGCCCAGACGCAAGTACAGCAGACAACATCAAAACATCAGATGCTTGTGTCTCTTAACTCTCTTGTTTGGATATGAAAGAAGGAGCCTAGAAGTCATCCCTTTCAAGAAGAAACTGAACAAGCAAAAGGTGTTAGTGGACACTAGGATTAAAAATAGTGGTTGGGTAAGAACAGATCTGGCTTATAAATATGTATGCATATCATAAGACAAAGAGGAGAATAACCTTATTAAATGAAGCAAAGGTAACACACCATGACAAATTACCAAGATGGATTTTTGGATTAAACAGGGAAATATGATATTCTCATAAATGAGCTAGATCCTCTTCAAAATACTTCTCTATTTTATAAAACATCTGAAAAAAACATACCTTCTATCTTGAAATCCTACCACACATCAAGGCTAATCTCATTTCTGAACATAGTAGAATATTTGAAAGTCACATTACTACAAGACAACTCTAGCATTGCCCCCACCAAAAAAGGTCAGTAAAGACACCCCTCCTAGGCACTAATGGCACTAATATCACTTCCATTGAGAATCTAAGTACTCCTCTTTCTTTCTCCCTTCAAAATAAATCAGTTTGGGGGAGACACAGCTAAGTGACATATTTGGATGTGAACCATACTTGGATTTGATCCATACTTGGATTTGGTAGCCTGATGCAGAGATGGAGAAAAGTGGCTGGATTCAAGATAGATGTTGGAAGTCAAATTAACAGGACTTCATGAAGGGTTGAATAAGGGGAGGAAACAAGGAATGAGTCAAAGATGATTCTGATGTTTGTGTTTGAGCTAGAGGAAGGCTGATGGATCTATTTACTTATTGAAAAGGAGGAAATAAATGTGAAACACATTTGGGAGTCTGGCGATTCAGGGTGAATTCTGAGTTCTGCTTTGGATAAGTTAAATGTAAAATACTAATGGGACTGCCAAATGGAGATATCAAATAAATAACTGTTTATGGGATCTGGAGTTCAGCTATGACAGAAGTTATATGATGGTGGTTTTAGTAACATGGGTAACAGATAGTAGCAAGTGTTGTATAAATATTGAAAAAAATATGTGAAAAACTAAATAAGAAATTACTATGATACAAGAGAGAAATCACACACACACACACACACACACACACACACACACACAGAGAGAGAGAGAGAGAGAGAGAGAGAGAGAGAGAGAGAGAGAGAAATAGCAGTAGAACAAAAGAGTAAAAATTTGAGAAATATTCCAGAAGTAGAATCAGTAAGATCTAGCTATTACATGTGAAGCAGTAAGAGAGGGAGAAATTAAGAACAGCTCAAAATGTCCAAGCTTGGAAAGCTACATGGGTGGCAATACCATGAATATGGGAGAAGAAATTGCTGAAAGACTGGGAGTGAAAATAAGTGTAGATAATAATTAACTCTCTCAGCAAATCAAAATGTTTGCATTTTTCAGATGGGTTTGAGCTTCAAAACATTCACACTTCATTTTAAGGAAGCAGGCTTTAAAAATATACTTTCATTTTTCTGCAGCTAGACAGATAACCTTAGTTTAATTATTAGCTTCAGAAAGAAAGGTCTAGCAAGGTACAAGCATATTTGGTAGACTCTTTTCTCTTTTCTAATGTTTCATATGATAAATCAGGATGCCGTGCTCCTCTTTTCCATGTTGGCAATGAATTTTATCCTTCGTTTCAGTATCTGTCTCTTGCTCCTCTGTCCCTCAACAGATAAATAGGTAGACAGAGAGAGACAGAGAGAAATCTATCTCCATCGAACTACATCTACCATAAGAAATCAAATAGCTGAAGCAGGTTCTAAGAAATACTGTAAGTAGCTGCTCTTTGCTCCAGTAGGATGGCATTTTCCAACAACACAGAAAGACAGGTGATCTGAAAGCTCCCTGAGGGAAGACTTTAATTCAGACTCTTCTTTTTTTTTTTTAAGTTTATTTACTTATTTTTGAGAGAGGGAGGGAGAGAGAGAAAGCACCTGTGCACAAGAAGGGGAGAGACAGAGAGAGGGAGAGAGAGAATCCCAAGCAGGCTCTGCACTTTCAGTGTGGAACCTGATGTGGGGCTTGAACTCACGAACCATGAGATCATGACTTGAGCCAAAATCAAGAGGACACTTCACTGCCTGAGCCACCCAAGTGCCCCTGTCCCAACTCTTCCTTTATAAAGCCCAGTCCTTTACACTTACCAGACATCTGAATAAATGTGCTTTGAACAAGTTAAGAAATACACATGCTTCAATTTTAAATTACCAAATGAATTCCAAAAACTCCCTTGCTAACATGTGCCTAACCTCAAATCCCTGACACTTTTTGCACATCTTGTCCAAGGTGAAGTGAGCACGGAATCCCTCAGTAAATCATTCAACTGTGTTCCTACTACTGATAACAGCCTTTTTAGCACAACCTTTCGCTAAGGTTTCTACTGATGTTCCTATGGTCCGATGAATTATACTATACAAAAGCAAACTTCTATTACACATATATGAATATCTATATTCACTTATCAAAAAGACTGGTCACCTTGCCGTGGAAGTATATTAGCTACCGGGAAAAATTATTTTTGCTACCTTCTAATGGTTACTATGTAGAATCTTATTATCTTCCAAACTTTGTAATTATTTCCTTTCTTCCCCCAAGGAATTCAGCCGTAAACACTCACTGTCCTCAGAGCATTTTCTTAAAGCTTTCTGTTCTGCTCATTATTGTTCTAGCTCTCTATTTTACCAAGAAAGCATATTCTAAATGTAAAACACAGGCTTAATGTAGCTATAACTGGCTTACCCAAACCCAAGTCAAGATCCTACACACAACCCCAGAAATACATACCCATTTTTATTTGATTAATTAATATAAGTACTTGTTTTAAAAATCATGCTGAGAAATGCGTGGGTTTTTTTTTTTTATCCAATGAATTCTTAATTGTGCTCAGACACCCAAATTCAATATGCTTTTTTGCACAAAAAGTCATTTGGAAACAGTTGCTCTTTCATTTTTCCTCCCTCCGTGGAGTGTAGCTGTCTACTGATCATTCTTGCCTGTGAATTGCTCTTAAGCATTTAATGCTAATTCTTCCCAACTATTGTGAGTCAAATGTTGTTCTTGTGATTTTATAAGGCAATGATACATCATTTAAGTGTCTAACGCTAAGGTGCTGTCCTAATGTAGCAAATGCAAAAACATCTCATTTCCCTGAAAAGAGGGAAATTGAAACATCTGTCTTTCAGGCCTTTGTTGTGAGACGTTCTATTTGCAGAAAGGGCAAAATGGCCGAGCAAGCTAAGACGATGGTGTGCTTCACGTGGTGGCTACTTGTACAGGTCACGTGCCCCACTCACAGAAGAGTGGGCTGAGGATGGTTGTTTGTGGAGAGTTAACGCAAATACCAGGTCTTTGACAACCACTCTTTCCTGGGTCTGTCTTACCAGCTGCTGTTCTACCATTTATCTCTATATGTTATCAGTCTAGACTCTATTATCAGCATCCTCTTTCCACTCTCCTACATTCCGATAGCAAAGACCCACATCTCCCCACCACACACACACACACACACACACACACACACGCACACACACGCACACTTTCTAGTCCTGACAATCTTCCATCAGGAATACTTTTCTGTAGCCTTCCCACCTGATGACCCAGTTTGCGCTCCCACACTCAGTTGAGAAACGTCCTCTTCAATAAAGTGATTTGGACACTCCATAGTCATCTATTGCAGGTAAAGTTAATTATTCCTTTCTCTCTTCCACCTCACTACAATTACGCAGCTCTAATACCAAACTATGCGTTTACATTACGTTTCTATAAATGACTCTTAGGCGGGTCTGTGAATTCCCCGTGAGCAGGCACTATTGATTGTTGATATCTGTATTTACTCAGCTGAGGTAGGCAGAATTCCAACGCGCCTCCCAGTGACCCCTACCCTTGTATAATCCCATTCTGTTGAGTGTGGGCAGAGATGTGATTCTGTCAGGTTGTATGGTAAAAAGAAATAATCCTGGTTATATCTGAGTCTTTGAAAGGCAGAAAAGTGTTCTCCAGCTGGTCACAGAGGAAGAAATAAGAGAGATTCATTCTTACTGACCTGGAAGAAGAATCATTTTGTGAACTGCCCAGGGGGACCACCTGGCAAGCAACTGCCAGCAACCTCTAGGTGCTGAAAGCAGTCCCTGACCAATAGCCTGCAAGACCTCAAGGAAATGAATTCTGCCAGAATTTGAATGCACTTGGAAGCGGATTCTTCCTCAGAGCCCCCGGGCAGGAAATGACCCATCTGACTCATTGGTTTCAGCAAGATGAGTCACTGAGCGGAGAACTCAGCCATGACAAGCCCCACCTGTGATCTGCAGAACTATGCCCCACAAACTGTATTTTTTGGGCTGCTATGTTTATTGTTATTCATTATATTGCAATAGAAAAGTAATACGCTGGCCCAGTGCCTGGTATATAATAAAATATTGGCTGGTTATTTGTTGGGTGGATGGTTTGGATTAATCAATCAAGTTAGGGAAGGAAGAAAGTTACTACAGGTGTGTGCCCAGTGGCCTCTAGCTGGTGGGCCATCACAGGGATGAGGTTATCTCCACCTTGGATGCACAATAAAATCACCTTGGGAGCTCAAAAAATCCTAATATTAGACCTCATCCCAGAAGAGTTAAATCAGGATGTGGGCATCAGAATGTTTTCAACTCCCCATGTGATTCCGAAGTCAAGCTGACATTGAGGCCAATGCTCGAAACAAAAGATTGAGGCTTTTTCCCCATTTGGCCCAGTTCCTGGCTGTCCTTTCTTGCATAAAAAAGGCCCAGGCTTCTCCTAGTGGGTGTTAATTGCCAAGCTGACTGGTGAGTTCTCAAAGATTCAATGTGATGGCCTGGTTTGTGGTAGAGATCAGAACCATGTGTTGGAAACCCAAATATTCAGCCGGAAGGAGTAGTTGTCTCTATGAGAGTGGGACATGAATTTCTCCATGACCCCATAGATTTCTTATCAAATTGAGGAGCTGAAGCCTGAAAGCCAATGCCCCCTGGATTATGGGCTACTCAGGGCAGAGTCATGCCTTCTTCTTATTCAGATTATTTCTAGAACCTAGTTCAATGACGCTCAGTAGGTGCTTCTTGTGAAACTGAATGAATGGATGATTTTTACTTGAATTTCATTTTCCTGTGTCACATCTTTCACTTGGGCTATAAAAGCCAAGTTATACACAGTCAGCCAAAGGTGATTTGAACTCTATGACCACTCCTTTTCACCTTTTTTGTTAGAGTCCCTCAAAGCTCCGCCCGCCTCTGTTTTCACTCTAAATCCCCTCCACCAAAAGCTTTACCTGTGCCCTTGCCTTCAGTCTACTACCTGTACACTAGTGACATTCAGGGCTCTATCTCCAGCCCAAACCTCGCCTCTCGACTGTACCTGCACTAGCCCCCTGTACCTGCAGTAGCCACTGCCTTCTCAATACCACTATTTGGTTGCTTTACTAATATCTCCAACTCAACATGTCCATAACCAAACTCACGATCTTTCCTACGTATGTGCCCCAAGTCAATGGCAAAACTATCTTAAACCAGAAACCTGAGAGTCATCCCTGATAATTCTTCTTCATCATCCCTCATTCCATCCATTTTCAAGTCCTACAGATTTTTACTTTCTAAATACTTCTTAGAACGTCTTTCTTTCTAATAACTTGATAAAAGCTAAGCTGCCATTATCCATGGCTTTGGCTCACAATTCTAACTGGTCTCCCTCTTTCTGAATCTTTCAATTTATTTTACACTTTGAAGTCATAATATTCTTTTCAGATATCTGATCATATTTTTTCCCTGTTTACAATAATTCATTGGTTTCTCATGCTTTTCAAATAATGACTTACATCTTCAGCATGGACCTCAAAGCCTTCCCATGCCCACCTTGCCCCCCTCATTCTCTGCAATATAGTCACACTCGTCTTCTTTCATTTTCTAGAATATGCCATGAACATTGCAACCTGCCTCAGGATCTTTGCACATGCTCATTCTGTCCCAGAACACATCCTCACCATCCTTCACATGGTTCATTTCTACTCATCCATGAGATGTCAGCTCAAATGTCACTTCTTCAGAGAAGTTCTTCTTGATACATTCCACCAGTATATCTAATCCTTCTGTTATGCAGCACTTCCTTTCTAGCACCATATGCTTTCATTCCATAACATTTTAGCAATCTTCAATTATACATTTATTGGTATGTCATTTGGTTAGTTGCCATCTTCTTTACTAAGTGTATGTCCCAAAAGACAGAGATGATACTTGCACTCATCACTGTACCTGCATCGCCTAGCATAATGCCTGGCACATAGTGGACACTCAGTCAATATTCGCTGAATGGAGGAATCTAGACTTTGTGAATACCCTTATCCTGTTTGTCTCGAGAGACAACTTTTACCCTTTCTTTATGTACAGGTATTAGGAAAACTGACACTCCCCTTTTTGACAAGAGACGACTCTGTACTTGGACGAAGGAAATTAATAAAGACTTCCAGCATTTTAAGGATGCCTGTTTGTTGTGTCCCAAAGTCTCCTTTTCTTTTCTGATAGCCTGTTGTGTCTTAGGGGCATTATCTGCCATGATAAACTCTCCAGAATCCCTCACTCACTCTTCCAAAGGTGGCTTAGTACAAATGTCACTTGTGAGCTGCAGACTAATTTATTACTGTATCCCCAGCAACCTCTAGGGGGCACCAAAAATAATAGCTATTTCAGCAAAGATCTCTAAAGGAATTTGCTCAGTATTCTCTAAAATAGCAAAAAGGAAACAGGCTTGTATAACACCATATGCTGGAGGGTTATATTTATAAATCCCCCTTTGCTGTGCTCGGAGAGAAGGCATGAGTCTACTCTCCCTGTTGGCTCAGGCCAAACACCTCTTCTTGACTCCTTGGGGCTTCCCAACTTCTTTTCATGCACCACATATTACTTTGGGAGACAATGGTTTGGGGTCAAGCTTAAAATGGCTCGCCACAAATAGCAACTTTCTCGGCGGCACTTATATTTTATCTTAGAAACTCCACGCAAATGCTTTGTTTTACTCCATAAAATATTCCAGTATGCTTTATTTTAAAAATACCTTGCCTAAACGCTTCGACAAAAAATGATACCCTCAAGTAGCATGGCTGTCTTGTAGTTTCGCATAACCCTGGACGTAAGTGTCTACCATGATGCTGTATATACACCAGTTTTGAAACAAGACTGTGAAGGTCCAGTAGATATTCATTTGCCAAGTTTTGAAACAAGACTGTGAAGGTCCAGTAGATATCCATTTGCCAACATTAATTAGATCACATACACAAAAGTGTATGTAACATACCAGTACAATTTTAAAAATCTATCATCCCGCTTAAGAAACAAAATACTATTATGGGGCCCCTGGGAGGCTCAGTCGGTTAAGCGTCTGACTTCGGCTCAGGTCATGATCTTTCAGTTTGTGAGTTTGAGCCCCACATCAGGCTCCGTGCTGACAGTGTGGAGCCTGCTTGGGATTCTCTCCCTCTCTCTCTGCCCCTCTCTCACTAGTGATCTCTCTCTCCCTCTCTCAAAATAAATAAACTTTAAAAAAAAAAAAGAAAATATTATCTGTATCTTTGGACACCCTCTGTTATGCCTCCTACACTGCACTTCCCTTGCATCTCTTTAAAGAAAGTTCACTTCTTAAACTTTGCATTGACATTTTCTATGTTCTTCATGTTTTGACATTATACATATGCCTCTCAACAACATATTATCTTGTTTTATCTGCTTTTTAACTTTATGTAAAGGGACGTGTCCTGTACATCTTCTTCTGTGATTTGCTTTTTCAGTAATCAATGTGTTTTTTGAGATTGAGCTATGTTGATACATGTAACTGTGGTTCCTTCGTTTTTTCTAGGTTCTTATTATTTCTTTGAAGTAGTGTCTCAAATCAGAATTTCTCTTCTTATTGCTGGGAGGCAGAGGGACACTATGAAAATAGAGAAATGTGTATTGTCATAAGTATCCATTCTTTCCACAGGGAAGTATGGAGATTACCTCTAATTAGCACTTTAGGTTACTTACATCTTCTGATTCTAAAATAATTTACATGTTACAATTCTTTTAATTTAAGACAAAGGTAGATAACAACATGGATCCCCTTCCATGTGTATAGAAATCTCTAGAATGGCAGTTTTGCTATTTTTCACTTCCACACAGTTTTGTTTTGTAAATACATTTCCCAGATGGATGAGCACCTATTATAATATAGTTACTGGAATACAAATAGTATCCTCTAAAGAATTTCTTGGTTACTTTTCCATCTTGCTTGTTTTAGAACTGTATCAACTGTTGCAATTTGTTATTACCAATTCACCTTTCAATGTTGTACTATGGGAAGGAATTTTACCCACAAAATTGCTTTTTAAAAAAACTCCATGAATTTATAAGAGACGATGTAGGTTAAAAACGTCTATTTGACGAGCCAGGCATGCATTTCCCCGTAGATGTTGATGGAGTATCTGCTAAGCGTACTGACCCGGGGTCTAGGTGGAAATAGAACAGGTTCCCTTCCTAGGAGGAGCTCACACTCTCTCAGCCCAAAGAGACTTGCCCGTGTGGCTGTCATACAAGGCAGTGGATGATGAGGAACTTGAAAGAGCTGCAAACAAAATGTAAGAATAAGAATCAAAGAGAAAATCATTTCCACCCAGGGAGTCAGAGAAGGCTTTAAGGGGAAGATGGCATTTAAACTTTGGAAGATTGGTAGGATTTGGAGAGCCGGGTGGAACGGAAGTGATAGAGGATATTAAGGCTGAGCTAGAGGTAAGAAGGGCAAAAAGTTCAGGAAGCAGTGAGCAGTTTCATTCGGCTGTAGGAGATAATTTACAGGACAATAAAGGCAGCGATTCCTATTTTTTAATAGTTTTTTTCACTCTGCTTCTTCTTTGGGTCTTAGTGGGTCAGCTCTGCTCTTACCTAATGCCCAGCCACATGTGTTGACATAACAGATGGTGCACACACACACACACACACACACACACACGACCTTTTCAGGATTTGGTTGGAAATAGAGATATAAGGATTCCATCATGCATCCCATAGCAATAAATCTTTATTACCCATTTCCTCTCCTCCAGAAGTCCCATATACCATTTGGCTCCACACTTCTCCCAACCTCCCCACCTGAGCCTCCCCCCGACCCTCCCCCCCCTGCTGGCCATCACCCCTCTAGCCTCCAATCCCTCAACCAGATCTTTACTTCTGAACTTATCCTTCCCTTTTTATTGTGGAGAGCCATCTGGCTTTTGTTTTCTCCAATTTTCCTTCCCACACAACAGCAAAGGAAGTCTAGTAGCTTGAAAAAGAAGAGGAAAGGGAAGATTAAGAGAGGACAGAGAGGAGGAGATGGAGAAGAAAAAGGAAGAAAAAGAAGGAAAAGAGAAAAAAGAGAGGTAAATAGTTTCTTCCCTAGAAAGACGGTAGGACAAGCATGCAAAAACTTACACTGTAAATTTTCTCTGAACAGTCACAGAACTTGATTTAATCTCTAGCAGTCAGACAAAGTAGATGAATTGGAGGTCACCGGCGTCCTGCAAGTATCCATGTCATGGGTACTATGACTTCGACATCGGGGTCACATTTTCATTTTTTTAAACCCTCTACTGATTGTCTGTTCCATCGTTTGGTGGGTTTGTGCTTTCCTCCTACCACTTCATTTGCAATAGCCTTCACTGTTCCTTGCTTTCCACCACACACTCCCCCCTTCCTGTTGATTTTTCCCATGGGTGGCATAGACAGGCAGACCATGTTTTGAATATTCATGGCTCAGCCTGTGCAATGAACACACAGAACAAGTAAAACAGCTGTCAACAACTCTGCAAAATTCTGTTTCTTGGAGGAAGACCATCAGACGCACCTGCAGATAAATGTTATTACATCTTCTTTTCCTTTGCGAACACCTATTAAGCAAAGAGATATTGTAGCCATTGATTCCCACAAACTCTGTTAATAACCAAGAGCATCAGGTGCGGGCAAGTAGAAGGTAGTTAAGCACAACCTGCTATTGCCAAGAACAGTCCCCGGGAGCCTCTCCTACCTAATCGTTTACTCTTACAAATACACAAGACAAGAAAGTCAGTGCAGAACTAATGTAAAACCCAGGGGGCAGAAAGTAATAGGAAACTCAACTACTTAAGCTTCCTGGATCTCCGGAGAAAATCACTTCTAAACAATTACAGTACGTTTTGTTAGCATCATCTCCTCCAAGCCAAGAAACAGAATAGTTTTTGATTCATAAGCAAAGGAGAAGGTAAAATGGTGAAATGAAAATGGCAAAGTGTGCATTATATCTGATGCTTAAATAATGGTCTATTATTTTTTCTAAGATCAGCTTACTAAAGAACTTACACATCCCCCATTTGGAAATATGGATTTTCCAAATTTAGAGAGAGTGCTTTATAGTATATCAAATTTTAGACAGCTTTAATGGGACTTTTGTCATGATTGGTTACCATCATTGTTTCAAAATACATATCCAGCTTCTATGCCTAAAAGTCATTCATTGGCAAAAGTTGACTTATTAAGAACATCAAAGACACCTAGGAAACTTGGGACTCACCAACTGGTGGACTGTTATCACTTTTATGACATATGGTGGTTGTGGGCGTGTGCTTTCCTAACTGCTCTTGGCTATTGCGAGATCTGAAGAAAACAGGATATTTGTGGAAATTGTGAAGCAAAAATCACTTTATCCCTGAACAAATATTCTCTTAAGGGGAAAGTCTCAGTGATGTATGAGAAAAAGCACCTGGCTTGGAATCGGAATCAGTCTTTGCCACTGGCCAAATGGTCTTGTTTGAATAAATAAACATCTTCGCTTTTGTGGTGTGGAGATAGTCCTTCCTATAACCCAGTGGGATTGAAAAGGTTAGAAGAGTTATCCTTTGATAAATGTCTGTTCCCCTTTCTCCCCTCTCTTGCCTACCTTTGACCAGTTAGCATGGCAAACATTTGCATTTCCTTAGTGAAAAAGGAAAATCTCTTCTCTAGAGTGGGGCTAATCCCTGCATAATGTTGGAAGATGGGCAAAGAAGCACAGAAACTTTTAGTTTGAGTATTTCTGTTTCTTGGTTTGTCTGTTGGCTTGCTTGGTATGGGAGCAAAGGAGAGAGGTTAAGCAAGATTTATATTCCACCAAAAGGAAACCAGAGGATCCCTTATCTTTTCTTTTCCTTACCCAGGAAGCAAACTTAAGTCTAATATTCAATTATATTTAATCACTCAGAGAATGGGACAATGACAGTAAGTGACAGCACTGAAAGTTTCCACTTTTATTTTGTATCCTCCAATTAAGGAATGAATGGGGTGCCTGGGTGGCTCAGTCAGTTAAGCATCTGACTTTGGCTCAGGTCATGATCTCACAGCTCCTGAGTTCAATCCCCGCATCGGACTCTCTACTGTTAGCACAAAGCTGGCTTCAGATCCTCCCCTTCTCTCGGCCCCTCCCCCACTCCTGCCTGCTCTCTCTCAAAAATAAACATTAAAAAAAAAATTAAGGAATGACTGACACCAGAGATATGTAAGATAGATAGAGACATAGATTCTCCTGAGGAAAATGCCTGCATATGTCAGGTAAACAGTATGGAACTAAATCTGTGAGTTCTTAATTTAGGTAAAATGTTAAAGGAAATAAGTACTTGGTCATTATATCCTGATGTCTTCTATAATTTTATTTATCTTATAGATATCATGAGTATTTCCAAAGTATTAGATACAATAAGATACTCTTCATTTTTGAGCTATTCTGCAAAGATCATAAAGATTAGATGATCCCAAATTTTTGTCCCACTCTCTAGTGGGACATTTCAGCAAAATATTCATTTTAAAATAATAAAGCTTCTAGGTGCGCCTGGGTGGCTCAGTCGGTTAAGCGTCCGACTTGGGCTCAGGTCATGATCTCGCGGTTTGTGAGTTCAAGCTCCACATCAGGCTCTGTGCTGACAGCTCAGAGCCTGGAGCCTGCCTCAGATTCTGTGTCTCCCTCTCTCTCTGACCCTCCCCTGCTCACACTCTGTCTCTCTCTCTCAAAAATAAATAAACATTTAAAAATATTTTAATAAAATGAAATAATAAAGATTCTGTAGGGACAAGCCCTTCATTGGTCCAACAGGTCACATTGAGTGGGGAATAGGAGGTCTTGGCAGAGATCTTGTTCCAATTTCAGCCTTAAATTTTCACAGGTATAATCCCCAATACACCCTTTTGCACTTCAACAGCTATTTCTTTACTTCTTTTCTTTTTTTTTCTGCCTGACCCATAATAAGCTCAGTGCTTTTACTTATTTGCCTATATGTGGTAAAATGCACATAACATCAAATCGGTGTAGCCTTGAGCAAATCACTTAACCTCTCCTGTTTCTCAGATTCTCTCATTATTTGGATTCCAAACTCTGCCATTTATATCCTAAATCTTTGCTTGGAAATATGGACTAATCAGGAATTCATCTGACCCTACAATCCTACAGGCCTTTGGATCTAGTTGTCAGAGTTACAAAAGTCCTGAAAGACTTGCCTTTGGTGGATGTATTTTGGAGGCACCTAGAGACAACAGGTGTGGCTCAATCAATTTTTGCATCACCACCAAGTGCGGGCTACCAGCACTTCATGGACAATATGACCTCACCACGACCAATGCCACACATCCTTCATTTCCGATGTGCCTCCATTATATACCTCACCACTCCTGGTTCCAACTGATACTGATGCTTTGGTTCCGAGGAACATAAATCAGTTCACTGAATATTAGAATTAAGGAGAACCTGAAGCTCACCACATTGGAATCCAGAAGGGAGACAGCCAGTCCTCATGGGAGAACAGGAAACTTGTTCTGGGCACGTCAGAGAGACTGATTTCTTTCCTAGGGCTTCTTGTCCAAGTAGCCCGAACTGAGCGGCTAAAGACAGCAAAAGTGCATCATCTCGTGGTTCTGGGGGCTAGAAGTCAGAACTCAAGGTGTCTGCAACCAGTAAGAGGGAATCCTTCCTCACCTCTTCCATAGCTTCCAGTCATTTGCCGGCGATTCTTGGCACTACTCGGCTTGTGCCAGCATCCCTTGAGGACGATTCTGCTGTCGCATGGCCTCCTCCTGGGTGTCCGGTCTGCACATGGTGTTCTCCTCTTCTGAGGACACCAGTCATGTTAGCTTCGGGCCCACTCTCGCGGCCTCATCTTAACTTGATTCCATCTGCAAAGACCCTATTTCCAAATAAGGTCACGATCACAGGTACGGGGGTGAGGACTTCCACGTATCTTTTGGGGGACGCCATTCAATCCACGAGTTTGACCTAGAAGCTTGTTTAGGGTCAACCTGAGCAACTAGCTTACCTGGCTGCCTCCTCAGGGAGCAAGCTTTTCTGAATCCTTGTTGCAGTATTTCCCTGTTAACAGGCTTTCCCTTCTTTGTTTTCATCTTTTTAATGATTTTGCTCCATCTACCAACTGCTCAGCTTCTCTGAATCACACATTCAAAATCAGTGAGAGAACAGGATTATTCTAATAAGCGACCTACTCTTCTCTCTTGCAAAGCCCTTCATTCTGATCACCACTCAGCCTTTGACAAATCTACACCTTGGGGAAACTTGGGTAGGATGCCCACCCACCCATTATTTCACCTGTGGCCCCGGGAACAGGATTCTGAAATGTCCATGTAGCCACTTAAATTAAGCAATCATCTCAGGCTACTTTGCTTAGGGATCCTGTGCAGGGAACAATAGGCTATCTAGGACACAAAGAAAGCTTTTAAATATAGAATAAAATTATTACGCATAGAAATCTATGCCTCATACTTTAAGAATGTAAGGTATGAAATTCAAGGAATTCACACAGATGCCAATAAATCCACCTTGCCAGAGAGATGTATTGTGATATAAATTTCATGCAAAATGCAGTGATTCATAACTACCTGTATGTTAATGCTGCTTAGGGAATCATAATTTTTAATTACCTGAATTTTACACATTTAAATTTGCATATATATTATTATATTAGTTCAGCTTTAAAGACTATATATGTACTTTATATATGTGTAACATTATAATGTGTATGTGTGTAATTATAATTGAACTCAAGGGATCCCCATAATGATTCAATAACAGAGAGGGAAAAAAATCAAAGCCAAAAGCAATAAATCCATTTTAATTATATGTTTAATAGCTTGTGGCTGCAGTTTTTTTATACATATTCATTCATGTGTGCCTTTTGTATTTTGCATTGATTTTAAAACTGTTTCTTCAATGTTTTATAATTATGACCCCATGTACATCAGCTCAGTTGAAAATTTTACATATTCAAATTAATGGGAAAAGACATAAGAGGTTCATCTGCATTATTGAAAAGTAATTTTTACATGCTCGCCGTAGTTACACTCAATACATGCGATTGCACGGACTCAGTGTTTGAATGACCATAACTTAAATGCTCTGTTTAAAATCAGGAAAATGATAAGTTGTTATATAAACTCAATGTTTTTGAGCAGAAAATATTTAATTCATAAGGGACTCTTTACCAATTTGAAATGCTATAATCAGAGCATGATTTATTGTATTTCCCAAAGCATGAATCAAATATCCTGATTGCCTGATAATGTTTTGGTTTTAGCTATTAGCATGTTTTTGTTTTTTGTTTTACTGCACTTAAAACATGGGAGGATTTGATTTTAATGGGGGTATGCATTTCAATACTCATTTGGTTACAACTGAATATATAATACTACAACTTGGGCAATATGTCTTTCCTAAACTCTCTGGAAATTCGGCACGCAGGAATTACAGTGAGGCATCGAATAGAAAATGGAGAAAAACATTACTGCCTCTTTTTGCTTGAGTCTGGTGTGGTCTCCACTTATACATGGCATGAGAGAGCCATCTACAGAATGTTAAGAAAAGAACTGTCTCCTACAGTAGGTACAGAAAGTCTGAGAATGTCTGTTAGGACACATTACTCTGTGGTGACATGTGCTGTCACACAGTGCACACGGGATTGGAGCCCGGGATGGACTCAAACAATAACAGGCAGCTCCTGGAAGGATTTAAAACAACCTCGTCATATAGTAAGACATGTCACATTCACAGTGGTCTAAGGCCTGAAAAGCTCTGTTGTCAGGCCAGGCCGAGCAGGCAGTCACCAAGAGTCTGCGATGATAAAATCAGGAGGCAAGCCATAGATCTGACACCGAGTGCCCTGGGCCAGCATGAAAAAGACCGTTAACATGCCGCCAAATAGATACACCTTTCTCGTTGAATCATTTGACAGTATGTGACCGACATCTTAAACACCGTACATCTCCTCAGAACAAGTCCATTCTCCTTTATAACCACAGTTTCCTTATCACAACTAAGAAAATTAACAATGCTACAACCTAACTGAATGTCCAGTTTCTATTCAAATTTGCTCCCAGTTTCCCCCCAAATATCCTCACTAGCTATTTGTTTTCTGAAGCAGGGATCCAATCAAGGTTCACACTTTGCACTTTGTTGCTAGGTTTCCTCTTCATCTAGGATGGTACCATTTTCTTCCCCACGACATTAACCTGCAAAAGATCAGGCCAATTTTATCATAGAATGACCCCACAGTCTGAATTTGTTCCACTGTTTCTCAAAAAGTTGTTTACCTTATTCCTCTCTTCGTTGTATTTCCTCTAAAATGGAAGTTCAGTTTAGAGGTTTGAGTAGATTGTATTTAGCCAAAAATTTTGTATTTTAGCCAAAAATACTTCATAAGTGATGCTGTGCACCTCCAATGACATCTCATCAGAAGGTTTATCACCTTGTCTCACTACCTGGGATGATGTATTTGGTCATCTGTTAAGGCAGTGTCCCCAGATCACTCTGTTGTGCAATTACAATTATACTTTTGTGATGAATAAGTGAACTCTTGGGTGATACTTTGGTACCATTCAAATATCACATTCTCGAAAATCATTTTACCCAATGGTTTTGGCATCTATTTATGAATCATATCCAAATCAAGCATTACATTCGGAGTTTCAGATGATGATTTTTCTGATGTTATCATTTTGTCTACATTTATTAGCTTCCCTTCTCCCACTCCCTCCATAGCTCTCCTCTGCCCCATAACTATCTCCCCCCTGCCTTCTTTCTTAAACATCACTATGGACCTAAGGATATTTTTTTGCTCGGTGTACTATAGTTAATTACTGTTATCTTTTGTTCTGGTTATCATCAGTTTGTTATTCTTTTTTTTAAATATTTATTTATTTTTGAGACAGAGAGAGACAGAGGATGAGCAGGGGAGGGGCAGAGAGAGAGGGAGACACAGAATCCAAAGCAGGCTCCAGGTTCTGAGCAGTCAGCACAGAGCCCAACATGGGGCTTGAACTCGTCAAGAGCGAGATCATGACCTGAGTCAGTCGGACTCTCACCCAGGTGCCCCTTCATCAGTTTGGCTAATGGAAGTATCTGCAAGCTTTCTGGCCTGTTGGAATTCCAACTCATGTCTCTACTCTTATTTCAGACCACTTAATCTGTGAAATATTCTTTACTGGGAGTATTAAGTGCCCTCTTCCCCTTTGCTCCAGTTGTGTTGTATATCTCCATTACTATAATTAACATTTTTGCATGATTATTTACAGGTTTGTCTCTCCACTGGTCTGTAAGAACCCTGAAGGAAGAGACATGTTTATACTCGTATCCCCAACATTGAGCATTGCGCCTGGTGAGTATGAATTCTGTCTGGTGGAAGGAAGCTATGATTTCTCATGTCCAGTTTATTACTTCTTCAAATTTGTTCTCCTTTTTTAAAAAATGTTTCTTTTTTTCTATTTTATTCTTCTTCTTCTTTTTTTTTTTTTAGTTTTACTGAGGTATAATTGACATATAGAATTGTAAGATATTTAAAGTGTACATAGTGGAGTGGCGATTTGATATCCATAGACATTGCAAAAGGACTCCCCTCATCTACTTACTTCACACATCATCACCTCACATATTTACCTTTATGGTGTGTCTGAGAACATTTAAGTCCTAGATTGTTAACAAATTTCAATGATACGATACAGTGTTATTAATCATAGTCACCATGGTATACATTAAACCCTCAGATGCTATTCATCATATAGCTGAAAGTTTGTAGCCTTTTACCAACTCTCTTTTCTCCCACCACCCCTGCCCCCAGCACTTAGCAACCACTTTTCTATTGTCATTCTCTGTCTGCCTTATCTCACTTAGTGTAATACCCTCAAGATCCATCCATGTTGGTGTGCCTGGGTGGCTCAGTCTATTAAGCACCTGACTCTTAATTTCGACTCTGGTCATGATCTCACAGTTCATGGGTTCAAGCCCTTTGTCAGGCTCTGCACTGATAGTGAGGAGCTTGCTTGGGATTCTCTCTCTCCCTCTGTCTCTCTGCTCCCCCCGCCCCCTCTCAAAATAAATAAATTTAAAAAACAAGATCCATCCATGTTGTAGGAAATGGCAGGATTTCCTTCTTTCTCATGGCTGAATAATATTCCATTGTATGTATAGTCCACATTTTCTCTATTCGTTCATCCATTGACGGATACCTAGGTTGTTCTCTTTCTACTTGGTCTTGCTTCCATACTTACTAAAGCCTCAAGGGGCCACACTCTCTCACAAAAGGATGAATGACCTCTTCAGGACAGGAGTTTTAAAGCTGTGGTGCTTGTCCAAACTATCTAGTGTTGTCCTTATACATCTTTTTCAGGTCTTTTCTATGGAGTCCCCTGACTTCAAACCCAACCACTACACCACTTTCTTGCTGATGCTTCCCTGGTTCCTAAGTGAATCACTAGGATCTGAAAAGGAAGGTGATGACAATGTCATAGCAAAGAAGTTTTCTTGATAATGAGCTTTTCACTCTGGACTACTGAGTGAAACTGAAGGATCCTCAGTTTCAACCAATTAGAGTCCGGAAGGATCCTCAGTTTCAACCAATTACTTACCCAGGTAAAGGCATTTTTAGTGCCACAATTAATAGTAAAAATTTTTTTAAAAAATAAATTAATATCCCTTTCTTACAGAATTGAATTGCCTCACAGTTAAAATTTCAGTGAATGATTTCTGATGTGCACTGGCTGAAATGGCTTTAGACACTGGCACTATGCCATTGTTATCAGTGACAAATGCTGATGTCTTATTTCACCTCCACAAAACCACAAATGATGTTTTTCCTCCAGCAATTAATCAGGGACCAGTTGGATATCACTATCAGGGCCTTTTTAAACTGAGTCAACAAAAAAATAATAGCTGCTAGTGGTCTATGGAGCACTCTCTACTTTCCAGAGTGTTGTTAAATACCTTATTTTATTTAATCTTCTTCAAAAAGAACATCCATGTTTTGAGCCCAGACCGATATATCCAACTATTTCACTATCTCTATCTGGATTCCTTTTAAGTGCCTCAAACTCACTGAAACTCATCGGTTGTCCTAGCTCGGTGAACATCCCTCCTATTCATCTATGTGCCCAAGCCAGAGTCCTAAGCATCATAATCACAACTTTATTACTTTTTTCCCTAAGTATTTACTTGTTTGTTTGTTTGTTTGTTTCACCTCTACACCCGATGTGGGGCTCAAATTCATGACCCCAAGATCAAGAGTAGCATGCTCTTCAGACTGAGCCAGCCAGGTGCCCCACACCTTTATTTCTTTGGTGTGTCCTTCCCTCAGACATTCAACCAACAAATATTTTGCATTCTGACTTCCTAATGCCTTGAATGCTACCCATCTCCTTGCCACATTGTGCCTCAAACTCAGTATGTCCAACACCAAACTCATTTCTTCTCCCCTAAAACCTGCTACATCTTCTCAGGGAATGGAACCACATTCATGCAGTTCTCAAAGCTAGAAATCTGTATGTCAGTCTGAACCCCTCATGCCCCATACATGCATGTGTGCTTCTTCTTTTCCAACCCTACTCTACTGACTTGATCTCTCTTACCTGAACTATTTCAATCACTTCTTACCCAGTCTTTGTGGCTCAGGTTTATTCTTCATATGGGTGTAGAACAGTCTTTCTGTAACATTTGTCTGATAATCCACTCCCTCACTTTAAACCACTCTCAACAGTAGCATGGAAGTATGGTTCAACATTAAATAAAACTAACTCATTATGTAAGAATTCAGGCTAGTGGTTACCTTTGGGGAGGGAACTATGGGTACTGATTGCTAGCAGGCAGTAGGAGTGTGGACAGTATGTACCATTTTTTGATGTGGGTGCAGGATACATGAGTGTGGTAGCCGTATGAGAATTCATTGAGTCATTTAAGTATGACGTGCTCACTTTTCTGTATAAATGTTTTTCTTCAATTAAAAACATTGACTAGGGGCGCCTGGGTGGCGCAGTCGGTTAAGCGTCCGACTTCAGCCAGGTCACGATCTCACGGTCCATGAGTTCGAGCCCCGCGTCGGGCTCTGGGCCGATGGCTCAGAGCCTGGAGCCTGTTTCCGATTCTGTGTCTCCCTCTCTCTCTGCCCCTCCCCCGTTCATGCTCTGTCTCTCTGTCCCAAAAATAAAATAAACGTTGAAAAAAAAATTTTTTTTTAAATAAAATAAAATAAAAACATTGACTAAATAAAAAAAATTGATTAGCCAGTGATCATCCTATCAGGACTGAGCAACAGCTATAGTTTTTTTCTAGATGGCTTCATCATGGTGAGTTTCATTTTTAGCACGTTTAGAACGAAAGCATTCTGGTCTCAGTTAATCTTCAATGACCAGCAAAGAGTCATATACTTGTTCTTACGTATTCTGGGTAGTTGGGATCTACTGATTTGTTTCATGTCATGATGATAATGCACCATCTCACTGTAAACATTCTCTCTTCTAGTGGGCAACTGCTCATCCATTTTAGAGGATGAGTCCCGTCAGCTCCCCTTTGTCACCACACTTGTTTAATGCCCGTATGAAGCAGTTTCGTGAGACAGAGAGACATTTTGGTGTCACTATCATCAATATGCTGACACAGACTCAACTCCATGCCAGCTAGTATTACTATTCAACTCTTCCAGCCTGGCTGAATTAGAGATAAAAACGAAAGCCAAATGCTTAACTATAAATCCAGACAACACAGCAGAGATACTGGTAGGCAAAGAGATACCTTCTGAGGCAATGGCAGAAATCGTTGTGACATTTTAAATTATAGAAACGTGGAACACAAAGTTTAGGTGAATAATCTGACTCATACTTTCCAAAGAGCATTTAATAAAAATCCCCACCAGTTTAGGAAATGTGATGAACAGAAAATTCTGCTACATGGACATTAAAGTTATAACAATGAGAAACAAAGATAATCTCATAAAGCACCTAGTACTGATAAAATGATATAATGTTTTATTATAGAATCATAATATAGTGTGACAAATATATAACAAAATAATATAATTGATAAGAGATTTTCATTTTCAGTGCCTACCATGTCCTAGGCATACACGAAGCATTATTTAGATACATTGTTTTGTTTAATACATTATAGTTTTACATATACTTCTTGTGACACATTACAATAAAGAAAAAACAGTGAGATGTTCCCTAACTCGTTCCATTGTTCTTAAAGTTTTTATCCTCTCTGTATTGTTTTTTGGGTATCCGTGAATGTCCATACTGGCAGATTAATCTTCATTATTATCGTCACATATGTTAATATGTTAACATAATGCACTAAAATACCTAAGTTTTGAATCCAACTTCCCAGTAGTCAACTGTTAGGAAATGTTGTCACCCGTGACTGAAGTTGTCCACCAGTCATTACGTACGCTCTAATCCATTTTTACTTATTGCCTAGCCGCCACCCGCCCCCAAGATGTTTCTGAGAAGTATATCCCTGCTCATCCCACTTGTCTTTAGAAGGAGAAGCTCCAGATGTTCTGGATACCAAATGATTCAAAATAAAAACTGTCTGGGGCATGAGACCAAAGGGCTGGTCTAGTGAGTGGTTATCCAATTTGAGGAAGGGCAGCAGAATCAATGAGCTAAAGGGGTTGATGCGAGGAGAGAAGTGCGAACTACAGGGAAAAGAGTCTAGAAGCCAAGGAAGGAACAAGCAGGGACTTCTTGTTACACCGAATAACCTGTGCCCCCTAGGGTCATGTCCATGTCCCTGTTTCTTCCGGGGCAGTTGCAGCTGAGGGTAGTGACTAACATTTGAGCAGACAGAACCACTCCTGCAAACAGTACTCCCGCAACTCCAGCCTAGTTTCGGAAACGCATTCACACTGAATTAAAGATGATTTCCCGTGGAAGGGAAAAGGAGAAGAGGGAAGAGAAAACAGAAAGGTACTGGGCCCCAAAGTGGAATGGACACAAAAAGGAAAATAACTAAAAAGGTTTCCCAAGTCTGCTAATGTTGTCAAAACTCCCGTCCCTTTCCTCTTCTGCCCCCCTCAGGATCTCCATCTGACACAATATACACAAGAAATAAATTGCCTATTTGATTTCCTACTTCAACTACCTTCCTGCCTCCTTCCTCTCCAGAATCCCCCTTCCTAATTCTAGAGTTGAAATACGCACTCAGAAGCAGAAGAGAAGTTAAATAGGAAAAGTGAATTTCTCTGGCTTTCCTTTGGCTAGGCAAAAACAAATTTGGGCTTTTGAAATGAAACAAATTGTTATTTGATTGTATTAATATCGGTTGCTGGATCTGGAGGATTTTAAACCAAAATTATACAAATGACGTAAATTTTCTTGGCTCATCATGCTTGATAATTTTAGACAAAGTGATTTTTAGCATTTGCAGCTGCAAATATAACAGCTTCAAGACAACGATCGACACTAAATTTTGACATTTTGCTATTTTTGAATTATAACATTTTTGAAATAAAGGCACATCTTCACGTACTGCAATTTGACTTTCGAGTGATTCTTTAACCAATTAAACACTCATTATGGTACTTACAGTAAGCTACAAGATATTTACTTATGGCATACAGTCCTTGTCCTGATGTTGCCTTACAAAATGTCCTCTGGCTTCTGGAAATCTTACTCCCTCTAGTTTCCAGGCTAATTCTTTGCCTCAAAATGAAACACTGAAAGCAGAAAGGTGTAGCAAACACAGCCAGTTGTCTACATAATACACATCACTCCATGATTCCTCAGCAACACAAACGTGATTTTGTTGGGAGAGAGAGGGCAAGATGGGCCCACTATACAATTACATTTCCTAGACCCATCCCACAATGGTAAAGAACTAGTGGATGAGGTCAGAGGATACGCTTCTGGAAAACTTTATTAAATATAACCAACTCAACAGGCACTCAGGTTTTGCCTATTGGCCTTTCTCTTTTCCTCTTCCTCCTGCTAGGAATATATAAATGATGACTAGGGATGTAGGAGTCGTCTGTAATGATGAGGTTAAAATCCACACCTGGAAGATGACAAAAGATTGCACAGCTCTGAGCTATCATAAGCAGCTTCGGTGTGCTTATTTACAGTTTCGTGAGGAAAAAAATACAATTTTTCCGTGGTTTAGGCTACTCTGTTGGGGGTGTTGATAATGTCACCCTAACTCAATCTCCTTAAAAAATTTTTTTTAAGTTTTTCGTTTTAATTCCAATGTAGTTAACATATAGTGTTATATTGGTTTCGGGTGTGCAATATAGAGATTCAGCAATTCTATGCATAACTCAGTGCTCATCATGATAAGTATACTGCATAATTCCCATCACCTATTTCACCCAACCCCACCCACCCACCTCCCCTCTGGGAGTCATCAGTTTGTTCTCCATAGTTAAGAGTCTGTTTCTTGGTTTGCGTGTGCCTCTTTTTTTCCCCTTTGCTCTTTGTTTCTTAAATTCCATGTATGAGTGAAATCCTATGGTATTTGTCTTTCTCAGACTTATTTCACTTAGCACGATACCCTCTGGTTCCATCTATGTTGTTGCAAATGGCAAGATTTCATTCTCTCTTATGGCTGAGCAATATTCCATTGCTGCTAATACACATCTTCTTTATGCATTCGTCAGCCAATGGACACTTGGGCTGCTTCCATAATTTGGCTACTGTAAACAGTGCTGTAATAAACATTGGGGATCATGTATCCCTTTGAATTACTAAATCTCTCAGGTGATACGTTGAGATGTACGGCTTGTACTCATATAATGATGGAAATTAATTACTTGAATAGCTCATACATTGGGTATGAAAGTAGTTCCAAAACTGGTTTTTCAAAAACATTTTGACAGGGTGCTGGGGTGGCTCAGTCGGTTGAGTGTCAGCTCCTGATTTCAGCTCAGGTCATGATCTCATGGTTCATGGGATTGAGCCCCACATCCTCTGTGCTGACAGCATGGACACTGTTTGGGATTCTCTCTCTCCTTCTCTCACTGCCCCTCCCCTGCTCATATGCACGAGCACTCTCTTTCTCTCTCTATCAAAAATAAATAAGTAAACATTAAAAAAATACTGTGACCAATTGGGAATGTAAAAATCAAGACCACAATGAGATATCACCTCACCCCTATTAGGATGACCCATTAAAAAAAGAAAAAGAAAAAAAAACCCTTGTGTACCGTTGGTGAGAATATAAAATGGTGCAGCCACTTTGGAAAACAATATGGCATTTCCTCAAAAAATGTTAAGTAGAATTTCCATATGATCCAGTGATTCCACTTTTGGTGATGTCAAGACACACACACACACACACACACACACACACACACACACACACAATTTATTGTCAAGTTGGCTAACATACAGTGTATACAGTACGCTCTTGGTTTTGGAGATAGATTCCTGTGATTCATTGCTTACATACAACATCCAGTGCTCCTCCCAACAAATGAAATCCCTCTTCAATGCCCATCACCCATTTTCCCCTCTCTCCCACCACCTCCCACCAGCCCAAAGTTTGTTTCACATATTTAAGAGTCTCTCATGATTTGCCTCCCTAACTCTCTGTTTGTAACTATTTTTCCCCCTTCCTTTCCCCCATGGTCTTCTGTTAAGTTTCTCAAGTTCCACATATGAGTCAAAACATAGGATATCCATCTTTCTCTGCCTGACTTATTTCACTTAGCATAATACCCTCCAGTTCCATCCATGTTGCTGCAAATGGCAGGATTTCATTCCCATTGCCAAGTAGTATCTCGTTGCACATATAAACCACATCTTCTTTACCCATTCATCAGTTGATGGACATTTAGGCTCTTTCCATAATTTGGCTATTGTTGAAAGCGCTGCTATAAACATTGGGGTACACTTTGTTCGTAGCAGCACTGTTCACAAAAAGATGGAAGCAACACAAGTGTCCACCAAGGATAAACAAAGTGTGGCATATACATAAAACAGAATATTATCCAGCCGTAAAAAGGAAGAAGATTCTGACATATGCTGTACATGCAAGAACCTTGAGGACATTATGCTAAGTTAGTCATAAAAAGATAAATACCACAGGATTCCACTTATATGAGGTGTCTAGAGCACCCAAATTCACAAAGACAGAAATTAGAATGGAGTTGCCCACAGCTGGAAGGAGGGGGAATTGGAGAGTTGTTAAATGGGTCTAGAGGTTCAGTTTTACAAGATGAGAAAGTCCTGGAGATTGGTTGTACAACAATGTGAACGTACTTAACACTACACTTAAAAATGTTTGACATGGTAACTTTATGTCATGTATATTTTACCACAATGTTAAAACATACTTTTACCAGTTGAAGCATCTGATAAAGTGCCTATTCCCTGAAAAGGGGCTTTCTAGGATGTTGTTTGAATAGGTAAATTCTTAAATGTGTCATTAAAAACTTAACTTCATGAGGCATCTGGGTGGCTCAGTTGATTAAGCATCCAACGTTGGCTCAGATCACGATCTTGTGGTTTGTGAACTCAAGCCCCATGTCAGGCTCTGTGCTGACAGCTCAGAGCCCACTTCAGAGCCCACTTTGGATCATCTGCCTCCCCTTCGCTACACCTCCCCACTCTTGAAAACAAGTAAGTGTTTTAAAAAATTAATTTCATTGCTCTATAGCCATTTTGTAAATTCTTTCCATTGAAAACACTGAAAATAAAAAGAAAATCAAATGTTCTAGAGAATATTCATCATTTAAGATTCAATAGATATTTGTTAAGCACTTACTATAAGCTAAACCCCAGGCAAGGACTAGAGAGCCATGGTGACTGAGATATTATCTCTACCTCCCGACATAATAGAAAAGATACGGGCTTTGCTGCCAGGTCGGATGAAAAAAAAATGAAAGTTAATTCTAGCTAAAAGTTACAAAATTCACATAAAAGAGGACACAAAAGGGTTTGTCAAGTTCAGGAAATGAAAAATAATTTTAAAAATCAGGAACATGGTGATGAGATTGAGGACAAAGAGTATGGATATGATGGGGTCAGAGTGTTAAACAAAAAAGTTTTCTTTAAACATTGGGAAAATAAAATATAGAAATATTCTCTAAAAACTTACATATTCTAGGAGAGAGGATTTCTAAATAGCATAGCTGGACTTAGAACACAAATGGAGGCTCTTCCGGGAAATGAAGAAGCCATGGCCAGTATTCAATTAAACATGTAAAGTCTAGAAGTGCGTCAAGCAATATATATGTAAGGAATTTCATTAATTCTGCGGGCAGTGGAGAAGCATCATTTTTGAAGACATTGACATAATTTGCTTTGTGGCTTTTTTATTCCACTTTGTAAACATTATGAACTATGTCCCACACAAGTGAGATCACATATCCACCACCTTTCTTAAGAAGTAGACTATTAATATCTTATTTTTTAATATGAAATTTATTGTCAAGTTGGTTTCCATACAACACCCAGTGCTCATCCCAACAGGTGCCCTCCTCAATGCCCATCACCCACTTTCCCCTCCCTCCCACCACCATCAACCCTCAGTTTACTCTCAGTTTTTAAGAGTCTCTTATGGTTTGGCTCCCTCCCTCTCTAACTTTTTTTTTTCCTTCCCTTCCCCCATGGTCTTCTGTTAAGTTTCTCAGGATCCACATTAAGAGTGAAAACATATGGTATCTGTCTTTCTCTGTATGACTTATTTCACTTAACATAACACTCTTCACTTCCATCCACGTTGCTACAAAGGGCCATATTTCATTCTTTCTCATTGCCATGTAGTACTCCATTGTGTATATAAACCACAATTTCTTTATCCATTCATCAGTTGATGGACATTTAGGCTCTTTCCATAATTTGGCTATTGTTAAGAGTGCTGCCATAAACATGGGGGTACAAGTGCCCCTATGCCTCAGCACTCCTGTGTCCCTTGGGTAAATTCCTAGCAGTGTTATTGCTGGGTCATAGGGTAGGTCTATTTTTAATTTTTTGAGGAACTTCCGCACTGATTTCCAGAGTGGCCGCACCAGTTTGCATTCCCACCAACAGTGCAAGAGAGTTCCCATTTCTCCACATCCTCTCCAGCATCTATAGTCTCCTGATTTGTTCATTTTAGCCGCTCTGACTGGTGAGGTGATAATCTCAGTGTGGTTTTGATTTGTATTTCCCTGATGAGGAGCGACGTTGAGCATCTTTTCATGTGCCTGTTGGCCATCTGGATGTCTTCTTTAGAGATGTGTCTATTCATGTTTTCTGCCCATTTCTTCACTGGATTATTTGTTTTTTGGTTGTGGAGTTTGGTGAGTTCTTTGCAGACTATTAATATCTTAGAAGGCAAATCTTTGTTTCATCTTCTTTTTCTCACTCAGAGATAACCAAAACACCGAGTTTTGTGTTCGCCATTCCCTTGCTTTCATTTGAGTTTCCATGTATCCCCAAAGGTTATATTGTTAATTCCATCTGTCTTTGAACCCTATGTAACAGAATCTTAGTATATGTATTCTTTGACTGGCTTTATCACTGATACTGTGTTTTTGAGGCTCATCCATGTTTATTTACATAGCTGTGACTCATTTATTGTCACTACTGTTTCATATTGTATTGAACAAAGAAGCCACAAATTATTTTGTCATTGTACTTCAGTGGACATTTGATCTGTATCCAGTTTTTTGTTATCACAGAAAATAATTCATAAAGAGTTCTTTAGGTTTCCTGCAAAACTTTCTCTAGAGCAAAGGTTGGCACTCTAGGGCCCATGGGCCAAATATGTATAGCTTGTAAGTTAAGAATGCTTTTACATTTTTCGGGGCACCTGGTGGCTCAGTCAGTTAAGCATACAACTTTGGCTCAGGTCATGATCTCACAGTTCGTGAATTTGAGCCCCTCATCGGGCTCTCTGCTCTCAGTGCAGACCCTGCTTAGGATCTTCTGTCTCCCTTTCTCTGCCCTTCCCCTGCTTGCTCTCTCTCTCTCTCTCTCTCTCTCTCTCTCAAATAAGTAAACTTTAAAAAAAATGGTTTTACATTTTAAAATTTAAAAACAAAAGAAGAATATTTTATGATACGTGAAAATAGGAAATTCAGTGTCCATAAGTAAAGACTTTCGAAACACGTCCATCCACGTCCATTTGTTTGCAATGTCTATGGCTGCATCCACGCTACAATGGCAGACCTGCCCCCTGAACTCCCTTCAGGTCACACCACTTATTCTGCAGAGCTTTTCCTGAGACCACTTCCTCCCTCAATTCCTGTCACGTTTCTTGTAACGTGCAGTCCTTTACATCTTCTCACAGAAAACTTCTCATTCTAATTTACTTTTTACGTCCGGTGCTACCCTCCCAACCAATGGACAAAGTCACTTAAGATTTGAGACCATGTTTCATGATGTAAATGTAAAGCTGCTCTACAAAGGCTTCTTTTTTGTTGTTGATAATCATGACAGTAGGGCCAGGTGCTTCCCTAGGGATGGAAAGCATTTGTGCAGCTTCTCAAAGCGCTAGATTTACTTTTTTTGTTTACATTTTATTTATTTTTGAGAGACAGAGAGAGACAGAGCACAAGTAGGGGAGGAGCAGAGAGAGATGGAGACACAGAACCCAAAGCAGGCTCCAGGCTCCGAGCTGTCAGCACAGAGCCCGACGTGGGACTCGAACTCTCAAACCGTGAGATCATGACCTGAGCCGAAGTCGGACGCCTAAGCGACTGGGCCACCCAGGCGCCCCTCAAAGTGCTAGATTTAAATTCGGGAAATAATTTGGGTGAGAAATTTGACTAAAGCTGTTTATTTGTTCAACGAGATTTCTTAAAAAGTATTTTCTTCTGGACTTCCATAGAATTTTATTAACTTTCCCTGTAATAATTTATTGGGAGATGTCATATCTTCACTACACTGTGAGCCCTTCGAAGACATTAACCATTTTATCCACCTCAGTATCCTCTCACATATATGAAATGGTCAGCTTCCCATACAGGATAAGCAACATATTTTGAACAAATTGATGAGCTGGTGCACATAACTATACTAGCCTCTACTAGAAGATGTAAAAGCAGGACATAGGTTTGTCTGCCACCAACACGCTTCAATCCTATGTGTTTTGTTGAAGAAACAAAGCAAATAATAGAAGCAATAGTAACTTAGCAAACTTTGAATGCATAACTGTAAAATATCGACCATGTATGTAAGTATAAAAGAATGTTGTTAAATAGATGTCAAGTTCTCATATCAGCCCAATTGATTAACTTAAAAATGTTATATTTTTTCTTCCAATATTTTATTTAAGTTCAAGTTACTTAACATATAATGTAGTATTGGTTTCAGGAGTGGAATTCAGTGGTTTATTATATACAACACCCAGTGCTTATCACAAGTACCCTCCTTTTTACCCAGCACCCATCTAGCCCATCCTCCACCCATCAACCCTCCCTCCCTCCCTCCCTCCATCAACCCTCAGTTTGTTCTCTATGGTTTGCTTCCCTCTTTTTTTTTTCCCCTTCCCCTGTGTTCATCTGTTTTGTTTCTTAAATTCTACAAATGAGTGAAATCATATGGTATTTGTCTTTCTCTGACTGACTTATTTCATTTAGCACAATACACTCTAGTTCCATCCACATCGTTGCAAGTGGCAAGATTTCATTCTTTTTGATGGTTGGGTAATATTCCATTATATATATGTGTATATGTGTGTATATATACACACATGTATATGGATGGATGGATACTGATGAATGGATAAAGAAGCTTATATATATATATGTATATATATATATATATATATATATATACCAATGAAATATATATATATAAAAGCTTATATATATATAAAAGCTTCTTTATATATAACATATATATGTTATATACATATTATATATATATTATATATATATGTATAACAGCTTCTTTATCCATTCATCAGTCAATGGACTCTCCATCAGTTTGGGCTCTTTCCATGATTTGCTGATTCGAAGGGGCACGTACACCCTGATGCTTATAGCAGCATTATCAACAATAGCCAAGCTATGGAGAGAACCCAAATGTTCTATCTGAGTAATATTCCATTATATATATATATGTGTGTGTGTGTGTGTGTGTGTGTGTGTGTGTGTATACACATCAATGAAATATTTGGAATATTACCTAACCATCAAAAATAATGAAATCTTGCCATTTGCAATGATGTGGGTGGAACTAGAGTGTATTATGCTAAGTGAGAGAAGTCAGAGAAAGACAAATACCATATGATTTCACTCATTTGTGGAATTTAAGAAACAAAACAGATGGACACAAGGGAAGGAAAGAAAAGGGGGAGGGAAGCAAATCTAAAAGACTCGTAACCATAGAGAACAAACTGAGGGTTGATAGATGGGCTAGATGGGTGATGGGTACAAAGGAGGGTATTGTGATGAGCACTGAGTGTTACATGTAAGTGATGAATCACTAAATTCTACACCTGAAACCAATTTTACCATATGTGTTAACTAACTGGAATTTAAACGAAAACTTGAAAAAATTATGTATTTTCTATACTTAATTTGCTATTTGAAAGTCACTGTAGTTAATAAACCACAGTAAAAAATTTCATCAAACATACCTGGAGTTAGACATTTGTGAGGCATTTGTAATGTATGTTAGGTAAAATGTGCAAACTTATAAAAATCAAATTTACTGACACTTAAAGGAAACTAAACAATAACTCATTTGATTACAGTTTTAGTATAATCCTGCCTAGGGAGTAGGAATATAACAAATTAAATAAGTCTATAAATTCTTCCCAACTGGAATGAAGAGTTAGACATTTTCTTGTACTTAAGATATTCAAATAAAAAATGAGAAAAGGGTCTTTGTTATAGTAAGGGAAATCTGGAAGACCTACAGGGTAATATTTTTAAAAAGCCATTTCAGCTATGAGACTATAGGTAGAGAAAATTAAAGTTTTATTATATTACATGATAATTTGGTAGTAACTTTATCATCACATAGCACTACTATTTTCATTAAATAAATATAGTCCATGCAGTACTTACTTCAAGATGATTTATTTTATTAAACACAATATTCTTATTATGAAGGACTCATTAATCACTCCTTCCACATACAATGAAAACTGCTATCATCATCAATTTTCATTCATATTACTCTGATGTGAATAACTTTGAATAACATTTTGCTAAAAAATATTCAAGTACAATTGTGTTCCTGATCTATATTCACTTCATAGCCAATCTGTGCCAAAGGGTTATTGATAATGAAGGTTAGAATGCTTTGCTGCTCCACTAACTTGAGTGACCTTCACTGAGTTACTCAGTTTTTGCACTTTAATACAGTAAAACCTTCGATTGCAAGTAACTTGTTCGGCGAGTGTTCTGCAAGATGAGCAAACATTTCTAATAAATTTTAACTTGATAAATGAGCGATGTCTTGCAATACAAGTAGTACGTGATGCCGAATATCACATGATCACGACTGAGCCAATGGTTCTTGAAATTCGCTTTGATATATAAGTGCTTTGGATTACAAGCACGTTTCCAGAATGAATTATGCTCGCAATCCAAGGTTTTACTGTATTTCTATCTGTACATAGAAATGACATACAGAAGAAACTTCAATGTTGGCTCACAACCTTGAGAGTTCCCTGGGTGAAATTTGAAACGGGCAGTCATAAACAGAGGGCAAGGAGAAACTGAAGAGAGAAGCAGAGGACTCCAGATTGGTAGGTGGCAGTTTTAATAAGCAAGGGGACTTACTTACAAGGCTTATCTTGGGCAACTGCAAGACAAGTAGATTTGAGCACCCACCTGTCAGAATCTTAAGAGTTTATACTGAGGCTTTAACAGGGTTCAATCACATATACAGAGCAGAGGTCTCTAAAACATTACTCCCTGAAGGCTGCTTCCTTGAAGTGGCTCCTGATTTGGGAACAGTGGGAAGAACTTATATTCCAAGGACAGAAAAGGGAATAAAGTGTCTCTCATTGCCCACGTCCAGCTCTGAGGTCAACCAGAAGTTCTCCTAATGATTTCCTCCAACACTTACATATCACCTAGTCCTAGTCTTTCATTGTGCATGTGAGGAAACAAGCCCAAGGATAGTCAGTCTAAGGAATATTTCAAACCCACTGAAGTTTCTAGGAAGATACTATGTAGGCTAAAATTTATAATAATTATGTAAATAAATGACCCTGGATTAGATTAATTTCATTCTTTAAAAGAGAAATGTAGCATTCCTCTTGTGAATTCAAATATACTGGAATGTATATAAATATATGTTTTATTAGTGTCTTTTAATAGTGTATTTTATGTGACTCTGCATACACAAGTCATTTCTCAAAGATTTGCAACCATCAGATATGCTGACATTTAAGACATTCACCGTCAATATCTTATTTCCTTTATCCTACAATTTCAGTCAAAATTTCAGTCCAAAAATAAATGGACATGAGGAGTTAATTAAAGCAAATAGTTGTGGAAGATTCTTAATATATTTTCCCATTATGTTCTATGGATAGAAATGAAGCTCCATACTCATCTGCCTTAGTGTTCTACTTATCCAAAAAACAAGGACTGTTCAATATTTATTGAGCCCCAATAACATGTACTGTGCTAGGTATTGCAACGGATGCTAAAATTAAGGCACGAGCCCTGGGGAAACACCATCTCTAACAGGAGAAATATATAAGTACTGTATTCAAATTCTAAAGTGAAAATTACAAGTGGTTTATGACAGTTACGATAAAGAGCTTATGAGAATTTAAACGAAGGATAGGTCATACCAAATAGGAAAAATCAGGAAATGAAGGCTAAACATAGAAGATGAGAACTAAGTAGAATTTCCAGAGCAAGTTCTTCTGAGGAAAGGTATATACTAAACAAATGAAAGGAAATGAAAAAATTATCACGTTTCAGCAGCTTCAGGAGATCCAGATTCCCTAAAAGGCAGAGGAGTAACTGGAAAAAAGGAACGGCTCGGTACATCCTCCGAAACTATTTTTCCCAGCTGCTGCTTCTCTTTACCATATATTTTAATATTTATAATAAATTTAACAGCTTTCTGAATAGAAAAAGAAGCATGCCTGACGAGGAGTCAGAATCTCCACGCTCCACCTCCGCCCAGTTGAATAAAACGGAATATTTTAAAAAAAAAATTTTTTTTTTCAACGTTTATTTATTTTTGGGACAGAGAGAGACAGAACATGAACGGGAGAGGGGCAGAGAGAGAGGGAGACACAGAATCGGAAACAGGCTCCAGGCTCTGAGCCATCAGCCCAGAGCCTGACGCGGGGCTCAAACTCCCGGACCGCGAGATCGTGACCTGGCTGAAGTCGGACGCTTAACCGACTGCGCCACCCAGGCGCCCCTAAAACGGAATATTTTGATTTGATGAATCATCTGTACTGGAAAAACACTTAACTCTGTTGCAAGCTTTTGTCTTTGAGCCTGATGCAGTAAATGCATGTTAACCTGGGGATTCAGATTCAGTACGTCTGGGGTAGGGCCTGAGATTCTGCATTTCTAAGGAGCTCATAGGTGATGCTGCAGCCGTCCTGTGGGCCACTTTTGAGTACAAAGGCTAAAAGCGATGTTTCCCAGCCAGCAATATCAGTATCACCTGGGGCCTTGATAGATGTGAAATGTAAATTCTTGCATCCTTGCCCCCCACACAAGATCTACTGAATTAGAAACACTAGGATGAGGCCCAACACCCTGTTTTAACAAGCGCTCCAGGTGATGTCACTGGTTTCCGAACAAGATTGCACATTCAGTCACCTGGGGGCTGGGGAGAGTTAAATACTATTGGGCATCAGGCTTTCGAAAAGCTCTACCAGGTGGCTTTAATATGCTATAAAATGTAGAAGCCCGTAGACAACTGAACTTGGATGGGCCTTATTTTCTGCCTGCGAAAACATGGGTAAAAGCCACGCCGGTTTCTGCCTTCGCTTCCAGTTTTTGGCATCTCCACCCAGCCTCAGTCGGCTGCAATCCCAGTTTGGCCTCCGGGAGCTAGCTTCCCCTCCCGGTGTCCCACAGCCCCTGCGCGGTAACAGGGGGTCGGACCGCCGGAGCATCAGCCACGCCGCCGCAGGTTCCGGCACCGCCCGCACCTACGTGGCTCCAGGATCCAGCCCCGGGGGGCTCCCGGGACAACCCCGGAGCGGGACGCGCATGCGCTCCGTGCCCGCCAGGCCCCGGCTCAGAGTAACGGACTGGAGCTCCCCCCACCGGAAGTGGGCGGCCGCGGCCAGAGGAGCCGGCTGTGCCGTGGTGGCTGCGGGCTGTGGGCTCCGGGTACGAGGGGCTCGCGCTTCTCTCTCCCCGCCATGGCAAAGGCCACGGACGTGGTGCGGCTGCTCCTGGGCTCCACGGCGCTGTGCTTCTCCCTGCTCGACGCCCGGACGGCCCTGGCGTCCAAGTCGGTGACGGCCCACTTGGCCGCGAAGTGGCCCGAGACCCCGCTGCTGCTGGAGGCCAGGTGGGTGCGGGCCGGCCCCTCTGCCGAGCCCAGCTCGGAGGGAGGATCGGCGGGGTCTCTCGGGCCCGATCTCGCCGTCTGCCGGCCCTCTAGCTCCCTCTCTGCTGCTGGGGCGCCCTCGTGCTGGGCGCTGGAGCATCCCCTCCACTCCGGCTACCCCTTCGCGGCACTCACTTGCAATTCCTTTTCCTCGCAGTTCATACTTTGCCTCACCTACGGTTTCTCAGACTTAAGGGCCTCTGTTTAATTCGTCTGGATCTCATTCACATTTAAGAAAAAGAGGAATAGGAGATGGATTGTGGGGTTTAATGCAGGCAATTCCATTGATGTGGGGCAGTTCTTTTTAAAACGTATTGGAAGCACCTAGTGTCGTAATAACACCAGTGATGAGCTTCCTGTGGAGAAGGTAGCTTCCCCCAAGTTGTTTCTTCCCGAATCTCCTCCACTGAAATTAGTTCATGTCACTTTGCAGAAAAAAGAGTTGTAGCTATTGAATTTTGCTCTTAGTATTCTAGAAGTTAAGCAGAATTTGGAAGTTCCTTTCATTGGTTAGGATGAACTTTAAACTCCCGTTGCTTTTGTCCATTCAAAGAAACAGCTTATGGAACTAAAAAGAGACTCCCCATCACCTGGTACCACGTTGCATATATAAGATAGAAAAAGTTTTTTAATTGAGATGTAATTAACACCCATATTAATTTCAGGTGTACAACATAACATTCAGTGTTTGAATCGCGAAATGATCACAGCAATAAGTCTAGTTAACATCCATCACCTGACATGTATCCAAAAGGTTTTTTTTCTTGTGTTGAACTTTTAACATTTCTTAACTTTCAAATATGCAATACAGCACTCTTCACTGTAGCCACTATGCTATACATTACATTCCTATGACTTATTTTATAACTGAAAGTTTGTACCTGTTAACCTTAAAAATAAAAGTTATTTTACCAGCAGAAAATGGATTTATTAGGGAATAATAGAGAATTGCAAATAGGGACAAGCAAAATATGGCATAGGGAAGTCTAACAAAGGAGAGGAACATTATTTTATGCAGAAGGAGAAAGCATGGAGGGGTGGTTTGGAACAAAAGTCCGTTGGAGAAAAGCCGGAACCCAGTGTGATGATAGTTTCTCTTTGGCTGAGTTGCAGGACTAGTCAATTTCTTGTAGGAGATGCAATGTACCTTCTTTCTCTGTTGGGGCCTGTAATTGATGATTCCTGTGGAAAACGTTCTGCTAGAAGTCTGTAATTGACGTTGAGTGGTACAGCTTCCCACACCCCCAGTCCACTTTAGTGAGGTTTCTCTCTAATACTCCCATTTCATCATTTTGATCAAAATCTTTCCTTGAAAGCATTGCTGACCAAAAGCCAGGTTTTTCATATTTAGTGGTTTTGTCCCTCAGTGCCAGAAAGGATCTTTCCTGATTGTCTTGTCCCTACATAGGAGGGAAAGTACATAACGGTTGGAAACCACATAAGGCCACATTTGACTAACAGGCAAGGTTAGGAGGTGGAACTCTGAGGCACTTTCCATCTAAAGTCTGTATCATTTCAGGACCGTAAGTATTGGAGATCCTCTCCTAATTGGGTACGTCATTTTTATAAAAGTTTGACAGGCAACTAAATACAAAAAAACAATTAGGGAAAAACAGAAGAAGGAACATAACTTTCAAATTGTATGATGATTCCGATCCAGGACCCTAGGTCAGAAAGTATCCAGCTGAAAGTGTTTATTGGCACTTAATTCCAATTTAGGGGAAAAATTCTCCCTATGGGGTCCATTGGAGTCATGTATGCCTCCTGGAAGTCCTTACCTATAGTAGCCATGAAAGCAAAATAGTGAATACTGTAAGAATTAACCAAGTGCATTTGAGAAGATTCCGTGCAGGTAAAAACATGAGGCAATAACTAATGAACTTTTTGCAAAACTAGTGAAACTTCAAAGATGTATTAAAACAGTGTTGTTATGGGGTGCCTGGGTGGCTCAGTCAGTTAGGCGGCCGACTTCGGCTCAGGTCATGATCTCGCGGTCCGTGATTTCGAGCCCCGCGTCAGGCTCTGTGCTGACAGCTCAGAGCCTGGAGCCTGTTTTGGATTCTGTGTCTCCCTCTCTCTCTGACCCTCCCACATTCATGCTCTGTCTCTCTCTGTCTCAAAAATAAATAAACATTAAAAAAAATTAAAAAAAAAACTTGTTATCTCAAAGAAACCATTTGAAAATAAATCTTATCTAGTGATAAAGCCTGTAAGGTTGCAAATTCAGAAACCATGAATTTGGATAAGAATTCAGAATCAGATGAAAGATGAATTCTGAACCTTCAACCCAGCCCTTCAGAAAAAGCAAGTGAAAATTTAATTTGTCCTGGGATCATGATGAGGCTGTTGCTCAAAGGCCTAATCAAGAGAAGAGGTTTTCTCCCTTTCACAAAGGTTTGGGAAATGTGCACAAGAGCATTTCCTTTCTTTAATTTTTATTTTTTTAGTGTTTATTTTTGAGACAGAGACAGAGCATGAGTGGGAGGGAGACACAGAATCTGAAGCAGGATCCAGGCTCTGAACTGTCAGCACAGAGCCCAATGCAGGGCTCGAACTCATGAAGGTGAGATCATAACCTGAGTGAAGTTGGATGCTTAACCCACTGAGCTACCCAGGTGCCCCTAGAGCATTTCCTTTCTATGAAAGAGCTGGTAGAAGCAATCAGTGAGGAAAAAGTATATAGGCCTGGTCCCGGTATGTTGAAAAAGCTGTATTGTCAATTGTCCTCGACTTTCGTTGCAGCTTACCAGATGGTGTGCAGGTCTGGTAGGGTTTGGTGATTTCTCCTTGTATTCGTGTGAATCCAAGAGCCTATTCCTTGGAGTTTGGTGCCATCAGGATTAGCAGTTCTTGATAAGAGCCTTTTCAGCAAGACCGAATAGTCTTTATGGAGGTGCCTTTCCCAGTTTCCAGCTTGCAAGATATGATGCTTAAGGTTGTTGTCTTCCGGGAATGCACTTTGAAAAAGATCATCTACTAAAGCATGGCTATTTTTCATGGAAGTAGTTAGACCCTTGCAGTCTTGAAGTATATCTCCTCTTTTATCTACTGTAGCTCAAAGGAGGTACAGGGGCCAAGTGGATTGGGGATCTGTGACGCTCTCAAACGGTGACAGTCTAGGAGGTTCAAAGGGGTGGAACCAAGATTTAGAGGAACCAATGGCAGTACTTTGGACCAAGGTATTTTAGGATCTGTACAAATTTTTACAAGTTGAGTGTTAACAGTATTGTTAATATGTTCAAGTAACCCCGAGGATTGAGGACAACCTGCACCATGCCAGTGTTGTAAAACTGGCCAAACAGCACCCACTTGTCAAAACACCTGACCAGTAAAATAGGTTCCCAATCACTATGAAGTTTGAGAGGGTTCCCCAGTTAGGGATAATTTTTTCTAACAGAGAAGCAGCAGCAGCCTGTCTAGAAGAGAAAGCTTCAGTCCTGTGAGAAAACATATAGACCATTACTAAAACATGTTTCTATTCATGTAGTGGGAAAGCTATATGAAATCCATTTGTGCAGACAGGTTTCTCTGGGTCCTGTTTTAGACAGGTGGGGCAAGTGACGTAGGCACTTGTTGCAACCTTATTAACACTTTCTCACCAGTATTGGTTCATGAATGCTATTATTGTCAGTAGACCATGATGGTTTAATGCATGTATAGTGGTAAGTATAAGAACTTGAGAATTTCTAGTAGGGCCAGATATTTATTTGGTCCAAACCAGGGCTCTCCTTATTGAACCAACAATGACTTTTTTTCCAATATTTTTCCCTTTCTGAGGCAATTGTTGGGTGTCGTCTGTCTTTCTGAATTATCATTTGGCAGAACATCTCTTTGGACCATAACAGGGGTCTGGTTATTAGTTTCTTTGAGAGTGGTGTTTTGGGCAGAAATATCAATGAGAAGGTTTTCTTTGGCCCCCAGGGAGTTGACTCTGGAATGGCCAGAAACCTTAATAAAGTAGCCAGCAAAAGTGTGGTATATAACAAATTTTGGACATAAGAGCCATTTTAAATTTTATCCCTCTTGGAGGTAAGGAAACCTTGTTTCCATAATCCAAAGTCATGAGCTATCCCAAGGGCATACCAGCTCTCAGTATAAATGTTTGAAGTTTTGCCCCTGGCCAAAATACAAGGATGGTTGAAAGGGATTCCATGATTATTTTGTCAGTGGCAGGAATGTCTCTGAAGCGAGGTGATATCCCTGTGCCACAGGGTCAAATTGTTGGTTGTAATACCCTGTGTTTTTGGGTGAGTAATCCCAAGGGTATTCTCTCCCATCTCCCATACAAAGAGGAAAAAGGAAAGTTGATAATCAGGATGTCTGAGGGCAGGTGGGTTTAATAGGCTTTTCTTTAAAGTCCCCAAAGCAAGTCTTTCTGATTTTTTCCAAATAGGGTGAGGTTTTATATTTTTTAGTAAAACATACAGAGATTGAGCCAGAAGAGAGAAGTTTGGAATCCAATTTTGACAGTAGCCAACCAGTTCAAGAAAAACTCATATTTGGCACTTAGTTTTAGGTTTTGGAAAGTTTGGAAAGCCGTGGAGTCTCTCTGGATCCAAATATTCTGAGGTCAGATGCCCTAAGTATCAAACCTGAGTTTGAGCAAATAGCAATTTTTCTTTAGAGTCTTTATTTCCCTTTAAGGGCAAAGGTTTTTAACAGGTGGATACTGTCTTCCTGTAAAGTGGTTTAAGAAGAGGAGCAGAGAGGGGCGCCTGGGTAGCTCAGTCAGTTAAGTATCCAACTTCAGCTCAGGTCATAATCTCATGGTTAATGGGTTCGAACCCCACATAGGGCTCCGTGCTGATAGCTCAGAGCCTGAAGCCTGCTTCGGATTCTGTCTCCCTCTCTCTCTGTCTCTCTCTCCCCTTCTCCTGGTCGTGTTCTGTCTCTCGAAAATAAACATTAAAAAAGGAGCAGAGGAGCAAATCATCTAGGTATTGTAACAAAGTAGATAGAGACTGCAGAAAATCTACCATTCAAATCAGCTTCTAAGGTTTGTGAGTAAGAAGGACCCTTTGAAACTCTGGGTGGGGCATTACTGTCCTGGTGTATTTCCATTCTTCCCAAGTGAAAGCAACTGGAATACTAAAGAATGCACTGCATAGATCAACTACAGTGAAAAATTTGCATCCGGTGGGAATGGTTGTCAGCATATGGGTTAAGAACAACAGGGTGCCGAGGGATAACAGTGTCATTTATTGCCCAGAGGTCCTAGACAAACCATCCTTGGCTACTGGGTTTTCTCATAGGTAAAATAGGTGTATTAAAGGGACTGGTACAGGGGATAATGGGGCCTTGAGCTTTGTAATCTATGAGCTTGATGCCTTGAAAGGCTTCTTTATTTATAGGATATTCATTAAATTTAGGGGGATGTTTTGAGGAATCTATTTGAATCTTGATGGGAGGTATACTGTGGATGCTGCCAGTATCTGTTGAAGATGTCGCCCACAGAGGATGGATCCGACAGGGATAAATGATCAGTGTCCTCAGACTCGGCTATAGTGCTATCAGACTCAGAGCGAATTGAGGGTGTCAAAGGGTCATTTAATTTACCTGGCTGCCTATTTTTATTACTATGGTCAAATTCTAGTATTATTTCTCCTTTTGGGAGAAAGGAACTCTGGTATATTTTTCTAAGAAATCTCAGCCCAATAAATGAAGAGCAGCACAGCAACTAAGGAGAAAGGTATGTGTATCAGAGCCCTTAGACTAAAGGAAGTAGGTTCAGCGACTGTGTTATAAACCTGTTGAGGCTTATTAGAGACTCCCCATCCCCCATTAGAACCATTTTAGTACTCCAGGGCAGGGGTTGTTTTTAGCAGTGGGATTGAGCACTAAGAGCGTACGTCTGGTGTCAATAAAGACAGCTGCATTCTCAATCTTTATTTTGTAAGAGAAAGCATGAGCAGGTGAGTGGTTTCTCTGAGTTGATTAAGAGGGGAGACTGGGAAGAGCCTCGAACTCTTCGGAATCCTATTGTTGGGAATTAGGAGGACACTGGGAATATTGGCTACCCGGCTGAAGGTGCCTGGAGCACTTAAGCTGGTAACAGATTTTTCACCCCAATGCCCTAGCTCTTTGCAAATAGTAAAAACTAGGTTTTTGGTTTTGTTTAGGGTCTTTCATTTGTTGGAGATGAAAATCAAGAATTTTAAGAATTTGGGGGGCACCTAGGTGGCTGAGTCAGTTAGCTTCCGACTTCAGGTCATGATCTCGTGGTTCACAAATTCAAGCCCCGCATTGGGTTCTGTGCTGACAGCTCAGAGTATGGATCCTGCTTCGGATTCTGTGTCTCCTTCTCTCTCTGTCCATTCTCACTCGTACTCTGTCTCTCTCAAAAATAATGAAAACATTTAAAAAAATTTTTAAAATAAGAATTTTAAGAATTTTATCAGTCTTTTTTGGGTGATGCATGTAGGATGTGTGCAAGCTAGTTTGCCAAATTGACTGAATCTGGAGTGAACAGAGTTTCCCATTCACCTCTGGTCCTTTTCCTAAAGGAGAAGGATCAAGTTCACGTCATTAATGAATATAGAGTTAAATGCTACCTAGGTGGATTCAGCATCTAAGGGAAGACCAGAATTTAAAGACAATTTGTAGAGTCAATTATAATAGTCATGAATGGGTTCACTAGGCTTTTGTGTGCTAGCCTAAAATTTGTTTAATCAACAGTCTTAGGAAAAGCTACTGCAATTGCTCAGTGGAGATTTCCAGCAAGTGTTTAGCATTTTGACAGAAGTTAGGTGTCAATTTCTGTAAATCCTTTTCAGGATATTCTCATTGGACTAGTTTTATCCGGTGTGGATAACACTGTGGGTTGTTTGTTCTATTTCTGTGGAAAATGGCATTGGAATTTTGATGGGGATTGCACTGAATCTACAGATTGTTTGGGTAGTATGAATACTTTATTCTTTTCGTCTGTGAACGTGGAATGTCTTTTCATTTATTTATGTCTTTAATTTCTTTTATCAGTGACTTCTAGTGTTCAGGTTTTTACCTCCTTGGTTAAATTTATTCCTAGGTATTTTATTCCTTCTGATGTACTTGTAAATGGGATTGTTTTTAATTTTCTTTGAGAGTTTGGTATCAGAAATGCAATAGATTTTTGTATACTGATTTTGTATCCTATCATTTAATTTGTCCTAATAGTTTTTTTGGTGAAATTTTAGGGTTTTTTATATATAATATGATGCCTGTCTTCTTCAAACAGTGACAGTTTTACTCCTTCCTTTCTGATTTGGATATCTTTTATTTATTTTTCTTTCCTCATTCCTCTGGCTAGAATTTCAAATATTGTATTGAATAAAAGGGATGAGCATGAGCATCCTTGTTCCTGATTGTAGAGGAAAATTCTCAGCTTTTCACTGCTGAGTATGATGTTAACTGTGGGCTTGTCATATGTGGCCCTTCTTATGTTAAGGTTTATTCCGTCTGTGCCCTGTCTGTGGAGAGTTTTTATTACAAATGGACGTTGACTTTTGTCTAATGATTTTTCTGCATCAAAGTGATCATATGATTTTTATTTTTCACTGTGTTGATATAGTATACCATGTTGACTAATTAGTAGATGTCGAACCATCCTTGCATCTCTGGAGTAAATCCCATTTGTTCATGGTGTGTGATTCTTTTAATGTATTGTTTGCTAATAGTTTGTTGATTTTTGCATCTGTGGTCATCAGGGACATTGGCCTGTAATTTCTGTGTGTGTGTGTGTTCGTGTTCCTTGGTATCAAGGCAATGCTCCTTTGTACAACTCCTTTGTAAAAGGAGTTTGGAAGCATTTCCTCCTCTTCAAGATTTTAAAAGAGTTTCAGAAAAATAGGTATTAAATCTGTGAATGTTTGGCAGAATTCACCAGTGAATCCATCCGGTCCTAGACTTTTGTTTTTGGGGGAGTTTTTTGTTTTGTTTTGATTTTTTGTTTGTTTATTTTGTATGAGAAAGAGCATGAGCAGGTGAGGGTCAGAGAGAGGGAGAATCCCAAGCAAGCTCTGAGCTATGAGTGCAGAGCCTGAGATGGGGCTTAAACTCCTGAAGCATTGGAATGCTTAACCTACTGAGCCATCCAGGTGCTCCTTTTTGGGGAGTTTGTTTGTTTTGTTTTTTATTACTCAATCTCTGTAGTAGTAATTGGTTCAGATTTTCTATTTGTGAGTCAGTCTTGATAGCTTATTGTTTCCAGGAGTTTATCTATTTCTCTTAGGTGGTCTGATTTGTTGGTACATAATTGTTCATATTATCTTGTAATCCATTGTATTTTATGATATCAGATGTAATAAAATAGTTGTATTGAATAAAATATTCAAGCCTAGTGTGTGTCCTCTTCCCCTGTTTCTTCCCCTGTTTCTTCCCCTGTTTCTTCCCCTGT
>NW_024412405.1:15298326-15301529 GCF_014898765.1 Herpailurus yagouaroundi
TCTTCCCCTGTTTCTTCCCCTGTTTCTTCCCCTGTTTCTTCCCCTGTTTCTTCCCCTGTTTCTTCCCCTGTTTCTTCCCCTGTTTCTTCCCCTGTTTCTTCCCCTGTTTCTCCCAGTTTGCATCCATCTGATCCCATTCTCTGTTCCAGATCTGCAGTCTAACTTCTTCCAATCTTGGATTTGTAGTTACATTGTCCTGATTTGTATTTGCCTTGAGTCTCTTGGAGCTGGAACTTTTGTAGGATGCTACTTCAGGTTCTTCATAATCTGACCCCCATCTATGTACCAACTGCATCACTTGTAGTGGGAGAATTGCAGTTCCTAAAAAGTTTACATCCTAACTCCTGGAACCTGTGAATGTTACCTTATTTGGATAAAGGATCTTCGCAGATGTAATTAGTAAGGGTCTTGAGACCAGATCATTGTGGACTATCTGGATGGCTGCTAAATCCAATGTCCTTAGAAGAGGAGAAGGCTATGTGAACAGAGGCAGAGATTGGATTGATGTAACCACTGCCAAGGAACACTTGTAGCCCTCAGAAGCTTGAAGAGGCCACACCGGTACCTTGATTTTGGACTTCTGGGCTCCAGAACTGTGAGACCATAAGTTTCTGTTCCTTTAGGTTGCCAGGTTTTTGGTAATTTGTTACAGCTGCCCTAGGAAACCAATACAGACTTGATAAAGTGGAGTGCTGCTGTAAGAAATAGCTAAAAATGTAGAAGTAGCTGGTAAGTCCAGCAAAAGCTAGAAGGATTTTGAGAAATGTGGTTAAAAAACAAAAGCCTACATGCCTTGAGGAGACTGTTGGCAGAAATAGGGACATTAAAGGTGATTCTGCTAAGGACTTAGAGGAAAGTAGGGAGCATGGTCATTAATAAAGCTTCTGTCATAGAGAATACTTATGTCTTCGTGAGTAGAATGTTGGTAGAAATAAGAACATTAAAGGCTCTTTTGGTAAGAGTACAGAAGGAAATGAGTGACCTGTTATTGGAAACAAAGAAAGATGATCCTTGTTTTATAGGGGCAGAAAAGGGGCTGAATTGGATTTTACAGTTGTGTGGAAAACAGTACTTGCAATCAGTGAACTTGAATAGCTAACTAAGGAGATTGCCAAGCAAAGCATTAAAGGTATCCCCTGGTTTTGCCTTGTTTATAGTAAAATGCAAGAGGACGGAGAGAAACTGAAGAAGGAGCTGTTCAGAAAAAAGGAAGCCTCACTTGATAATTTGGGAGTTTCTCCCGCTACCCAGATGGCAAAGACTGTTAAAATGAGGAAACCCAGTGTTGGGGATGCATGCTTCAGAAAGAAGACCAACTTTGTGGCTGGTCAGTCTTTTTCTGTATAGGTTAGGCTTGTGACTCATGGGTCCATTCCACTGTCTCGGTAGAAGCCAGGAATGGAGGGGTAGATTTGTCCAGGATGGATCTGAGGAAGGTTTTTCTGGCATGATGCTGGTGAGATCTACAAAAGACCCAAAGGATTTTGATTATGTTGTATCAGCAAAAATGTTGCCAAAAGAGACAGAGACGGGATGAAATGAGAGAAGGCTGTCAGACTTTCAAAATTCCATAGGCAGGAAATTGGCTGATAAACTGGTTGGCTGCAAACACGCAAACATTTTTCCTTCAAGAGAAGGGAGTAATGACCCTGAGGGCAGAGCCGTGGCACGCAGCAGAGAGTGGAGCAGCACGCCGCTGAGGGTTCTGCTCACGACTTGAAACCTAACACAATTTGTCCTGCTGTATTTTGAACTTGTTTGGGACTGGTAACTCCTTCATTGTTTGTAATTTCTACCTTTTGGAATTGGAATATCTGTCTTTGGAATTTGGAATGCGTATCTCGATACTGCATTTTGGAAGCAGACAGCTTGTTTTCTAGTTCACGGGTCCACATACGGAGAAGAATTTTGCCTCAGGATGGAGCATACCCAGCGTCTCACTCCTACCTCGTCTAAATGATTCACATGATGAGATTTGAGACTTCTGGTGGTATTTACATGGGCTCTTGGTTTAGAGATGATGCCCAATGGGTTGAGATTACAGTGGGGGATGTTGGGATAGGACGTATGCATTTTGTATGCGGGACAGATGTGGATTCTGGGGAGCCCAGGGTGGACTTTAGTGGCATGAATGGTGGCCCCCCAAAAGATGGGTCTAGATCCTGACCTGTGGGACCTGTTGTGTTAACCCTGCCACCAAGAATTTAGACTTTTCTTCTCCAGAACTGTGAGAATAAATTTCTTTCATTTTAAGCCACTATGTGGTAATTTGATATGGTAATATAACACTCTACTATGGTCCTTTCTTCATTGATGCCCTATTTGTGGACCTACCATATTACTTTCTCTTTGGCTGATTCTTTCACCTGATAAAACTGATGTCTTTCTAGTATGTTCTCCTAACATCTGGTCCATACTTCTGTAATAATCCTTATTGAAAGGTATGTATGCTAATCTCTGCTGTAAAATGTGAGCTGCAGGGGATAAAAATCTATATTTTGCCAAGGCACAGTGTACAAAAGTAGGTGCTCAACAAGTATTAGTAATAAGTATTAGCTCAGCAGAAGCAACGAGTATTTCTTATTCATACTTGTTTTCCCAGGGCTCAGTACATCAGGATCAGGTGCCCAATAATGTCGATGCAGTGGAAGGGGCTTATATTAGGTAGTGTCTACTTCAAACCACCATCAGAATTCCCTCTATACTCTAGCTGTGTACCTGACCTATGGAAAACTGGTGTCCTGCCGGGGTAATCCAGCTAGGACGCTTAGTGTTACTTCATGCACTTACCTCTTCTGTTGTGAACAAATATAAATTGTCAGCAAGTCCTTTGTTCGATAAACTAAACTCTTTCCCACTATAATTTTTATCTAGTGGTCTTGACTTTATATTTTTGAACCAAATCTCTCCTTTGTGACAGTGTAGCAGGCTGGCGGCCTATAGTTTCTTTAGCCATTGCACTTCTTTTGTGTTTTCTAGACTCCATTATTCTACTCACATCTGGTTTTTAGTGTTTCTTTTAATAAAAATTGTAGGAAAATCAAAGAGGTTGAGGGGAATAAGTGTAGAATAGGAAGAATTGAGAGCATTGGGTAGATTGAAGGAGCTTGGGAGATAGAAACTTAAGAGAACTGTTAGCTCTCTGTTTGGGATGCCCCCTTTATTTATATATATATATATATATATATATATATATATATATA
>NW_024412405.1:15301629-15314892 GCF_014898765.1 Herpailurus yagouaroundi
ACACACACACACACATATATATACGTATATATATATATACGTATATATATGTATACGTATGTATATATATACGTATATATGTATATATATATATATAAAGCATTCATGGGAATTTCTCCCTGCCCCTCCCCATCCTCTGCCTCTCCTGCCTCTGCCTCTCCTGCCTCTGCCTCTCCTGCCTCTGCCTCTCCTGCCTCTGCCTCTCCTGCCTCTGCCTCTCTTGCCTCTGCCTCTCTTGCCTCTGCCTCTCCTGCCTCTGCCTCTCCTGCCTCTGCCTCTCCTGCCTCTGCCTCTCCTGCCTCTGAATCTTTTAGTTCAGCCTAGAAATTTGAGTGCCTATTTTGAGCATGGCCCTGTGATGGGTACTGTGTAGGAAGCAAAGATGACTGAGTATGTCCCCTACCTAATTTATAATTTAGTATTATTTGCTAGGGATGATTACAGGCTGATGAGGGTAAATTTTTATAACCTGTAACTTCCACATCTAAACTGCATTTATTCCACTGGTGTTGCTCTTGCCAAAAATATTTTTTAGAATTTTACTTATAACTGCTGTCAAGCTCTTTTGTACATATAAACATATTCTGTAGAAATCACTTTTTTTCCTCTGGTAGAATTTTTTGGGAAACAGTTATTTGGAGCTAGATGTATAAAACAAGTGAACAAATTGAAAATGCCAGTTTTTTCTTTTTTTTTTTTTTTTTTTTTTACTTTTTTTAAACTTAAGGCTAGGAGCTGATTTAGATGATCTCTCAAGGTTATTTCTCTCTCTAAAATTAATGATGAGTTCCTGGCAAATTGCCTCTGAAAGTAAATTCTAGAAGAGTTCCATAAGTGCTGAGAGCAGTGGTATGTTGAGGGAATAAGTGTATTCGAAGACTTTCTCAAGGTCTTTGAAGGCTTATACTTCTATGTGTAAATTCTGTCATCGAGAAGTTTGTGGACCTCCCATATTACTTTCTCTTTGGCTGATTCTTTCCCCTGATAAAACTGATGTCTGTGGCTGCACAGCCTCTGAACAGGTCTGTAGATGTCTAGGCAGATCAGTTAGGTATTAAGTGGTGCTCCCTGCTTTGCTTAACGTTTTGTACCATTCCTGTCCTTTTCAGGTCACACGTTCTGTTTATCCCATTATTTCCTCTGCTTTTAGCTTCTCCTTTTTTTTTTTTTTTTTTAATGCCATTGAGTTGGACACCGTTGCTAGCAAGAACCACTTACCAATTGCTGTGAATTCTAGTGCTTGTCCTGTTTATGTGGATGAATTAATCAGTTTTTCTCTTTAGTAACCAAACTCACAAGAATTACTTTGCATGTGTCTTGAATGTCCTTGTACTTTCCATTCATATTAAGCATCAAAGTTTACCAAGACTCGCGAGAAAGATAAGATGGGTGATAACAAATCTGTACTGTCTGTTTGGTGCCTGGTTCCTCTCTAGTTTAAACGGTTGAATCTACTTGCTTTGGGTGTCCTGTGCTTTGTTCTATACAGAACGGAATATCCTCTCACTTAATTCATTATTTCCAGAGGTTTTAAATGGCTTTGGTCATTTTTTATGACTTACATTCTGTGGAAAAATCGAAGTGTCTGGGATTCAAGGCCAAAGACCTAATTCGATACACTAACTTCCTATTCGTTTTTTCATTATGGTATTTTCTCTTCTAAATAATAAAAAGATTGTCTACATAAATAAGTAACAAAATAAAAATAATAGATAATACTGTTTTTTAAAGTTTGAGAGAGTGTGAGCAGAGGGAGAGGCAGAGAGAGAGGGAGAGAGCGAATCCCAAGCAGGTTCCATGCTGCCAGCATAGAGCCCAGCTCAAGACTCGATCTCATGAACCAGGAGATAATGATCTGAGCTGAAATTAAGAGTCAGATGCTTATCTGACTGAGCCACCCAGGCATCCCTAGATAATACTTTTTTTTTTCATTTTTCTTAGTTTATTTATTTGAGAGAGACAGAGTGCGAGCTGCGGAGGGGCAAAGAGAGAGGGGGACAAAGGATCCAAAACTGGCTCTGCACTGACCACAGAGTGCCCGATGCAGGGCTCGAACCCACAAGCTGTGAGATCATGACCTGAGCCAAAGTCAGACATTTAACCTACTGAGCCACCCACATGCCCCTAGACAATATTTTTAAAAAGTGTTTATAGAACCAATTTTTATAGAACACCAGGTTGTGTGTGTGTGTGTGTGTTACTTTTATATAATACTCCATCACGGTTAAATTATACTTCTCAGTAATTTGCAGTAACATGGATGGAGCTGGAGAGTATTATGCTAAGTGAAGTCAGTCACAGAAAGACAAATACCCTATGATTTCACTCATGTGGAGTTGAAGAAAACAAACGAACATAGGAGGAACCAAAAGGAAAACCAAGAAACCGACTCTTAACTATAAAGAACAAACTCCTAGTTACCAGAGGGGAGGTGGCTGGGGGGATGGGTGAAGTAGGTGATGGGGATTAATAGTACACTCACTTCCCATGATGGGCACTGAGTAATGTATAGAATTGTTGAATCATTATATGGTACACCTGAAAGTAATATAACTATGTGTTGGAATTAAAATAAAAACAAAAAATTATACTTCTCAGTGGTATTTCACATGGAGAAACAAAATAAATCCATTTTTTACTTGTAGCTAATGAGAAAAAGCCAAAAGTGATTTCTTGTACAGTCTTTTCCAGTCATGAATATATGCTTGTCTGTTGAGAATGATATCTGTGTAAGAATCATCCACTTGTTCTCTTCATTAAAATGAAAGTCACTTTAATTTTTGGAGGTTTTTAACCATAAGTTATAATTTGGTTCTAAAGTATAGTTTCTCATTTCATTTCTCATTCCCATCTATTAACTGATTACTTTTATTTTAATAGTGAATTTATGGCAGAAGAAAGTAATGAAAAATTTTGGCAGTTTTTGGAAACTGTACAAGAATTAGCCATTTATAAGCAAACAGGTAGGTGATGTGCATATTATAACTTAAAGGTTTGGATTTATGTGCATACATTAGATATGTCTATTTTTAACATTAAGGGTGAAGTGTAAATGCTTAATTGGGTTAGTAAATCTGAATATTAAATTTGAAAAGATGTTTTCCTGGATGTTTTCCTGTATTCCAAGCATCCATTTCCAAAAAATAGAGGTTTTAACGCTTTATTTTAAGAAAATTCATATAATTGACAGTGTTTGTGTATAGAAATAGAGAAATAGAAATTGTTGAATTATGGCTTTCTTTTTACCTAGATTTATATGAAATAGTATTACTTTTGTATCTAGTAGTGATTTTTTTTTTTTTGCCAAAATACTTGTAAACTCTTAAAGAGATTTTTTAATACTTGCCTGTAACAAATCAGGTAATCTGTATGCTTTCATTTCACTATTAGAAGAGTTACTGATTCCCGCTTTTTAAATATGTACGAATATATATTACAAATGTGTACATACATCTGTCTTTAGAATGGGCATGTGTTTATTAATGTATTCTTAGAGGTCAGTAGATTAAAGATAATGAAATTAGGTTTTAGCAGCACAGGTTAAAAGGTTAATTATTAATTATTATAAAGGAAGGCTATTTTCCTGATTCTACAGAGAATGGAATAAATATTAATGTGGATCCCTCAAGAGCAAATTCTTTAGCCTGGTAGACATGGGGAGAACTTCTTACTATGGAGATTAAATAGTTTAGAGAAAATTTACTATGGTGATTAGTTTATAATTTTGTTCTGGAGTGTAAATGTAAGAGAAACAACAGTTTTGAATATTTTAAAAGTGTTCATTTATTGGACTCCTTTTGGCTCAAGTGGCCTTGAATTTCAGCAATTTGATGATTTCATGAGATAGGTTTAAAAAATAGAGCAGACATGCCTTTAGTGATACTTTAAACTGAAATATTTTCAAAACCAAGTAATTTGCTTTTTAAAAAAAACTTTTATTACTGAAAAGCTTCATTATTATCATTATTTGGGTCACAAGAGATACTGTGCACTGCTTTAGATACTGGGAACACAAAGATGAATAAATGTGATCTATGGTCCCTGGACCCCACAATATTGTGAAGGGGACAACAGAAGAATGTTAAGAGCTTCGCGGGATGTGGACGACATGGAAGTGCATGAAAAAGGGCTTGCAGTTATTATTTTAGAGAGAGCAGGACAGCCTTTCTAGTGGTGAGTGTAGGAGTAGAGTCTGGAAGACAGGGACAGCCAGGTGGTAGGGAAGGGAAGAAAGCAGGAGAGAGGGTGGAATGCACAGAGGAATTTTGACCACTTAGAAGTCAACTTGCAAATCAATGGGAAACTGTCATTGACTGGCTTTGTATTTGCCCTGACAATTTTCGTTTTGGTATTTAAGGTAAAAATAGGCTAGATTAATATGTAAGATTCTGATAGTTTAAAAAAAATCCACCAAATTTTGTGTCTCTCACCTAAGCTCCTAAATGCAACTATCCCAAATCTTTGGTTCTCAGTATGTACCTTATAGCCTTATTCAGTGCCATTTTCCATTGGGAAGCAATCTGGAAAATTATTTTTACAAATTTTGAACTCTTTAAGTTGCTTAGATGTAGCCACATATTTTAGCTAAATGAAATGACATGCCTGGACAATCTGATGGCAGATGATTATTAACAAGTTGGAATATAAATTTAGGAATATGTAAGCTCTGCTTCAAGCATATAATGTAGGAGGTGTGTATTTCAGGGTTGAACCTAAAAGAAATTCTACTAAATAAGAATTACTAACACTGAAGATATAATTCTGTTAAAATCATTTATAATGGCAAGAATGAAGTGCATAAGCTGCATCATTGCTGATGTTGTTAGGTGTAGGAGAGAATGGCGTATATGAGGAGTTAAATATGTCAGCAACTGTCAGATTTACTGAATTTACTTCCAAGATATTATCCTAGAGGAAACATTTTAAATCCTCAGTTACTTGTAATTTTTTAGGTTGTTGAATCTCCATGAGACCCTGTAAATACTCTTTACTGAAGAATAATTCCGGTGATCTACTTGTCTAAAAAAGTTGTAATGTTGAAGATTTAACATTTCGAATACAGGTGCTATTTCCATGTCATTTAGTGAGAACACGTTACATTATGTGTCAGCAAATTAAGACCTTTTTAAACATTGAATTGCCTGGTTTTGCAACCATTTTAGATGGTTTTGCTACAGAGTTCTATTTTTGTCAATGCTTCAAGATTCAAGTGGCATGATATTAGCTAACCTATGAGTTTTGTGTGGTGAGTTAGAAATGTCATCCAAGGTTTATCTAATTCCAGAGTCCCTATTTATTTTTACTTATGTGCTCCACATAGAAGAAGCTCATTCTCAAAGTCCTTGAAGATTTCTGCGGTTTTTACATAAGTAAAGTTGCTTATGTATTTTAATGGAAAGATTTTCAGAAAATGTTATGACATTTCTAATTCAGTTACTTGTAACTGAGAACTGGGTTTGGATAGGAGGATGATTGCAGTTTGTATGTGTCACATTTGAAATGCTTGTCGAATATCCAAGTGAAGATCTCCCATAAGGTGATAGATGACGGAGATTTAGGTGGTAAAAATCTAGGCTAAAGGGTAGGATTTGGGAGTTATCAACATGAAGAGAGTCACTGAAGTTATAGGGAGAAGGTATAGAAGGAGAAGAAAATAAATCCCAAGGGCAGAACCCTGAAGAACATCAATGTTTAAGAACCAACCAGAGGATAGAGACTAGAAGTACCCGTAGAGGCAGGTGAAAACCTAGAAAGCACATTGTCATGAAAGCCAGGAGAATATTGATAAGTGATGGATGTTATCAAATAGCATAGACAGATCAAATAATGTGAATATTAAGCTTTTAACAACAGAAAAATTATTGATGACTTAGTAGTTTCACTGGTATAATAACATGGTAGGTTGAGGTATGAGTTGAGGTTCGAACCAGAGATAAGTATTAAGTCTTTCAAAATTGACTGCGAAGCATGACAAGATGCTCAACATCCCACTCATCATCAGGGAAATACAAATCAAAACCACAGTGACATATCCCCTCACTCCAGTCAGAATGGCTAAAATTAACAACTTGGGAAGGATGGGTATTGGCAAGGATACAGAGAAAGTGAACCCTCTTGCACTGTTGGTAGGGATGCAAACTGGAAAATGGAATGGAGATTCCTCAAAAAGTTAAAAACTGGGGCACCTGGGTGGCTCAGTCAGTTAAGTCTCTTCATCTCTCTGTAAGCTAAGTCTGTCTCATCATCTCAGCTCAGGTCTTGATAATCAGGGTTGTGAGTTCAAGCCCCATGCTGGGCTCCATTCTGGATGTGAAGCCTACTGGGGGTGGGGGGAGATTAAAAATAGAACTACCTTGCAATCCTGTAACTGCACTACTAGGTGTTTACCCAAAGAATACAAAAATACTAATTTGAAGGGGCACATACACCCCAATGTTTATGGCAACATTATCAACAATAGCCAAGTTATGGAAAGAGCCCAAATGTCCATCAACTGACAAATGGATAAAGATGTGTGCGCGCACGCACACACACACACACACACACACACACACACACACACACACACACTGGAATATTACTCAGCCATAAAAAAGAATGAAATCCTGTCCTTTTCAATGACCTGAATAGAGCTAGAGAGTATTATGCTAAATCAGTAAGTCAGAAAAGGACAAATACCATATGATTTTACTCATGTGGAATTTAAGAAAACAAACATAGGGGAAACAAAAAGGAAAACCAAGAAACAGACTCAACTATAAAGTTACGGGGGGGGGGGGGGGGGGTGAGTGGAGGGATGGGTTAAATAGGTGATGGGGATTATGGAATGAACTCGTGATGAACACCGGGTATTGTATATCTAAGTGTTCAATCACTAAATTCTACCCGGGGTGGGGGGGAGGTGGGGAAGATTGTGAAGCAAATAAGATGAATCAGTAGCAGGCTATGGAGGCTGCCTCTTCCCCCCCGCCAAAGGTGAGAGTGATTTATGTATATTAAATGCCAATAGGCAAAGTTCAAGTAAAACATGAGGCTAGAGAAAGAGGAAGGATATTGAAAGGGCGAAGTTGTTATCAGCAGGTTGGTTGGTAAGTCTGGATTCAGTGATTTTAAAACTTCAGCTGAAGTAGTCCAACACCTCCATCTCACGATTGAGATGATGGTACAAGTTAAGCCTAAATAACAGATGTTTACTTTCTATAAATCCCTGACCCCTACCTACATCCATCTCTCCCTTAGAGACCTTGACAGTGACCAGTGACAAAACTTGATCTCAGTTGACAGGCACTACTCACGTTTGTTTCTGTTGATGATTTTCCCTGTTTTCATGGAGGACTGATCCCTGTTCAATTGATATAGTCTTAGTTATGTTATTATATTAATTTTGGCTATTTTTCTGTTGGCCCTGCAGCTGTTATGTCTTTTTTAAGATAATTTCTCTAATCTGTACTGCTTTTACTGTTGAAGGTGAGTCTTACTTGTGTTACTTTTTTATTCTTGAGGGAAGCTAACCATAACTTCCTGAGAAATCCTGTATAGTTTGTTAAAGAAGTAGGAATGAATGTGCACACCTATTCTAGAACTCTTTAAAAGTACTATATTGGGAAAGTATCATGGCCTAGAATGAAGAGACTTCCTCATTTTTTAAATATTCCAGAAATGTATTGAAGGCCTATTTTATGTGCCAGGAGCAGAAAGGTACAATTGAAAGCCTAGAAAAGATTCCTGCATTCGCAGCTTATAGCTTAATGGAAGGGACAGCATTATTAAGTTACAAATAATTTTTAATTACAGTTTTGAGAATTGACCTAGAGATTGTACGGCCCTGTCAGAGTGTATGACAGGATCTGGGCGGGGAGGTCAGAGAAAACTCTTTCTACAACAATGGCATTTAAGCCAAGGTGTGCTAATAGGAGTTGGCTGAACATGCACTGCCTACCCTCCTGCATTTCAAACAGAAGGAACATCGTGTGAAGGCCCTGAGTGGTTAGCCCCCTCTAGCTCTGGGCATTGTGTCTTGGTCCCCCATAAGCAGTAATGAGTCAGCTGGCAATCCTTTCTTCCCCTTACTGCCATCTGATTTTGTCCGCCAGTATTCTTAGTCTTTATCTTTGTATTCTTAAGTATACATAAACTTCGACTACGTTCTCTGTTGGCTTTGGTGATATTCTTTCATTCCCAGATAGTATTTGTGAGGAATCTCCAACTTTATGTTACTTTCCACTTAATGTCCCTTTTGTGGCAGTTTTGCTGGTTGTGTGCTTTTCTGTGTCACCGGAGCGTGCATCGTTGACCAGGTCTTCTGTAAACCTCCACTCCTTCAGTTATTCTTGTTCTAGTTAAGTATATTCAGGGCTCACCCTCAAACTTGATGCTGCATTTCCTCCAATTATTTCTTGGTTATGTGAAGTTTGCTCCCTAGTTGATGCCTCATGAATAACTCCTAGGAATGATGACCTTGAGTTCTTCACATGCATGACTATGTACGTGTGTGTGCATTTTGTACTTCAGGTTTTTAACTTTAAGGTCCTATAGTTTTACTGGAAAATGCTGCAGTGCTAACCATTCTGAGTCTTCATTCTTAGGTATATAGATTCATTGTTCCTTTTTAATTCTGGACAGTTTTCTTGAATTACGGGGTTTCGTATCGTCGTTGTTGTTCGTTCTGTTCTATTCCCCTGATTCTCTGTTGGGGATATAATTATACATACTATAGGTCTCCTTGGCCTGACTTCTATATCTGTCATTTACTCAGATCTTTTTTTCATTTTCTCCCCTTTATTTCTGATTCATTGTCAGTTCACCTTTCCCCTGCATTTGGTATTTCTGTTTTTCCCAATTCTTTTTACTTCGGTGTTACCTCTAGTTTAGTCTGTATTTTATGGTACCCTTTCTTGTTCTTTCCTCCATTCTTTCAGTACAATTTTCATATCCCCCTGTATTTTAGTTCTCTCACTCTTGAGCTTTTTACCCAGAGCTGTAAAGGGGTTGAGGTTTTCTTTTTATCTTACTCGCAAGCCAAAAACTTAGCTTCCCACAGTTTCAAGGATCAGACATGAGACATGAGACTTCTGGATCCGAGCCGAAAGACTTTATAACTGACCAAGGGAAATCTCCTCAGTTGTCCACAGCTTTCTGTTATCAGCCAGGACCCATCACAGTAATTCTTGAGACTTATTACTGGCCTGTTCGAAAGGATCTGTGATTGGCACAATAGACCGTATGAATGATTGAATCATAAGTTGGTTGTAATTCTGCATTACGTACTCCACCCTGTCCTCTGCTTGGCAAGCCAAAGTTCTAATGCATTTCCGGCCTTCTGTCCATACTGGTAACAGATTTCCTTCCTTTTTCACTCCATGTAGATATGCGTGTCTGTACCTATTGTCTGATGAAGGTCAGACCTTACCTCATCCAAGATAGGTCTTTGTACTTGTCATAGTGGGTTGGACTTGAAGCTGACAGAACCACTGGTAGGGAAGTCCCCTTGCATGGAAGAGAATTAACCACTAAGACTTGATTAGGGGAAATTTTTGAATGTACTGCCCAGTTCTTGAACTGTAATCTCTTATTTTCTTTTCAATAATAGGCAAAGTAGAGAACTACTTTTTGCCTGATTGACCATACTATTTTGTCAGTATGTTCACTATCAATTAACAAGGGCTTCTTCTAATCCTGTCAATTTGACCCATGGAGCTGGGTCTTTTCTCCTCCAAAAATCCAAGTTTCTGTCAGCAATCCATCTCTGATCTGTCACGTACTGTGAAGGATCTGAGATTTTACCATTTCCAAGCTAACAGATTAGTTTCGTGGATACTGACAGAAGACCTGAAACCCTGGACGAGAGGCAAAGGACTTTATTACTCAAAGAAAAAGCAGTACCCACCATGTCCACATTATTTGTGCTGGCTCCCTGAACCCCAGTTCCCATAGAGCAACATAGAAGTCAAGATGGCACCTGTACCATGAATGGGTTGAGTTAAGGAGAGGAACCAAGCAAGGGTTGAGAGCCCAGCGCCTTTGAGCAAGCAGTAAATACAGCAGTCAGCAAACACCCAAATCTCCCTCACCACCCCCAGAGTTTCTCCATTCAGACAGTACCCTTTCCTCCTCCCCCAGGAGGGTGTCTGTAGTTGCACATCCCTTTTGTCCTCCCTTTTCACACCTGGGAACTGTGAGTGAAGCTCTGGGTCTGCCCCAGCTCAGCTCTTTTAATGAAGTTTCCATCAATTGATAGCTTAATGCCAAGGAGTAAAGGAGAGAAGACATGACCAGGGAATGTCTAGGGGCCAGTTTATGGGCGTCTGCGCCAGTTGACTCCTGAGCTGCTATGCTGTTACCTTACCATCTCTGGCTGACACAGTGGCAACAGTGCAGATGATAAGTACACCTCAGGTGGTGTAGAGAAAAGAAAAGGGCAAAAATATAGTTCTTTCCCTGGTTATTCCAAGAGTGTCACCAGGCCCTCTGTAGCTCTCAGCTTCTGTTCTCCTTGGCCCTCTCCATCAGAAAGATCTGTCTCCCCTGGGGTGTCAGAGTTCTTAAATTCTAGGATTCATCCTTCTCTTTGGTGTCTTCAGGATCTTGGGAGATGGGTTTAGAGGAAACCAGCTTCAGGTTATTCTATACAAGAAGACCTTTCTCTTCTTTAAGGTCTGTTTCAAATTCTGTCTCCTAAAGTATTCTGGACATACTAATTGCTTTTGGCTATGTGCACTAAATCTGAGTAGAATTTATTTATACATGTCATTTAAAATTTATTAACGATCATATTCTTCAATTTTTGCGTGCTGTTCATAGTCTCCTCTTAAATGATAAGTAGAGCCTGTATCTTTTCCTTGTTATTATAACTCCATAACCTTGGAGTGAATTGATCTGATATGCTGGCATCTTCCAAATAGATTGACAATATTATTTTTACCTGGACTTACATTGATTGTACCTCACTGGTAGATCCAAATGAAGTTAATAAAACAGATCTTGATTTTCCACTTTTCTCTAACCCTAGCCATAACCAAACTTAAGAAATGATTATATATTAGTTTTACAGTAGAGGTGTGTCAATGTATTGAAAATGAAATGATGTCCTTTTATTTTGAATTTTTTTTATAGAATCTGCTTATTCTTATTACAATTTAATCCTGAAGAAAGCTGGACAATTCTTAGACAATTTACATATCAATCTCCTAAAGTTTGCTTTCTCTATAAGGGCATACTCACCAACTATTCAGATGTTTCAACAGGTATGTAAAAATACCCAAACTATAATTGACAAAGAGGCATGCTGGTAGTATACATAAATCTATCTTAATGTGAGTATCTTTGGTTCCAAAGGATCTACAAACTTACAATACCTGGTTCCGTAGCCTATCATTGATTATATTATCATTGTTATTGATTGTAATTGAATATATTGTATAATTTTATAGTTCTGTGGAATAAGGAGATTATGAGGACAAATCATTGACATGAACAGTAATGAAAGTTTTAATTTGGAATTTTTTCAATAACTTTGAAGCATGTATTTCCTACTATAAAGTTGATTTTGTTAAAGTATTTGATTCTGAGTGTAGATATTTTTTTACTTAGAGCAATAACTTGATAGTAGTTGATGAGTTATTTTAATCAAAGGAATGCATGAGTTTTAAAGATTATATTGTAATTATCAACTACTGTAGCTAAATATAATCTTTGAAATCTTAGATTGCAGCTGATGAGCCCCCGCCAGATGGTTGTGATGCATTTGTGGTTATCCATAAAAAACACACCTGTAAAATTAATGAGATTAAAAAGCTGCTGAAGAAGGCTACTTCAAGGTAAGTTAATAATAGCCTTTAGTGAAAGGTATGGTTTATAAAAAGAGATGAGGGTTGAAATAGAAATTTCTTATAATAAGCAATGTCTTCATTATTAAAAATTTGTATTAAAGCATGTGCTCTGGATTGAAAAAACTGAATGAGCTGGTAGTTAAGTCCTTTCAGTATTTTGTCTCAATTAGCTTTTGATTTTAGAATATAAATTATATCAAAATACCATAAAATACATGAAATATGTTTTATATAATCATAAAATGTGTTCTCAAACATGCAAAATTGTGTATTTATTTCGCTTCTCTTTATTTTTTAAGTTTATTTGTTTTGAGAGAGAGAGAGAGAGAGAGAGAGAGAGAGAGAGAGAATGAATCCTAATGTGGGGCTCGATCCCATGACCCTGGGATCATGACCTGGTCCTAAATTGAGTCGGAAGGAAGCCCAACCTACTAAGTCACCCAGGTGACCCTGGCCTCCATCTCTTTAAGCTGAATGTATAACCTGGGAATAAAAAATTAATACTACAGTAATACAGAGTATAGAGTTGCATTGTTATAATGTATTATTCAAAACTTTATTTTTTTACTTCTACATAGTTAATACAAAAGGATGTGGATAGTCAGAAGGAAATTATTAATTTATTTGTACCAGTGTGTGTTTTACTGCCTGATTTATCTGTACTTTCAAAAGTATTAAAGTTGTTTCTCTAATTTTGAAAGAGCTATTTATATGTTAAACAGTAATATAGATATAGTAATTCATATCAGTACTTCCCTTGTTTGTTGGAAACCTTTTAAAATATTTGGTTATATTTTATATTAATTTTAATGTACAGAAGGCTTTTTATTTTTATGTAGGCAAATTTTGTGTGTGTGGGTGTGTGTGTTTATAGTTTTTCCAAACATGCATGAGAGATGTTAAATTTTACAGTTGCTTTCCTAAAGTTTTTCCTTTCATTTTACCTTAAACTTTTAATCCATTAATTTTAAACTCTTAATTCATGTAATTTATTATTATGAAAGGTAAGGAGCCTATCAGATCTTTTTCCCTTCAGATGGCTAGTCAATTAAATATTCATTATATTTGTTATGCTCTATGACATAGCTACTCTGTATATTGCCTGTTTCTTATAGCAATGCCATGCTGTTTTAGTATTTGTTTTAAAATATATTCTGATACCTAATGATACAATTTCATTGCTACTTTATTTCCTCCAAATTTTTTTATAGTTCTATGCATTTTTTGATGCTTTCAGATTAACACTAGAGTCCCTTTTCTCCTGCAAAAATGAGCATTGGTAGGATTTTAATCAGAATTATGAGGGGTTCCTGGGTGGCTCAGTCAGTTAAGCATCTGAATCTTGATTTCAGCTCAGGTCATGATCTCACAGTTCCTGGGACTGAGCCTCACATCAGGCTCCACACCGACAGCATGGAGCCTGCTTTGGATATTC
>NW_024412405.1:15315292-15373189 GCF_014898765.1 Herpailurus yagouaroundi
CTCCCTCTCTCTCTCTCCCTCTCTCTCTCTCCCTCTCTCTCCCTCTCCCTCTCCCTCTCCCTCTCCCTCTCTCCCCCCTCTGTCTCTCTTGCATGCATGCTCTCTCAAAATAAATTTTTTTTAAATATACATTTTTTTAATCTATTGAGATGAATACAAAGTTTTTCTCATTGGACATACTGTGTATTATGGTAATAAATGTTAAAATATTATGCCATCTTTGCATTTGTTAATGGTGTGAGATTATCTTAATTTCTCTTAAGATTGCTTATATTTTCATTAAGATTCATGCTTTTTTAATAGATGATATTAGATTAGCTATTATTTAAATTATTAATGCCATCTTTTTATTTTTTGGAGAGAGCGAGCAGGAGAGAGGGGCAGTGGTAGAGAGAGAGAATCTTAAGCAGCAGGCTCCACATGCAGCACAGAGCCCAACACAGGGCTCAATTCCATGATCCTGGGATCATGACCTAAGCTAAAATCCAGAGTTAGGTGCCCAACCAACTGAGCCACTGAGGCTAATGCCACCTTTTTTTTTTTAAAATCATTCTAGCTTCATATAGTATATTAGACAACTTCCCATGTTATTTTTGTAAATTGTTATTCTTTTACATATAAATATCATTGAAAATAAGTTTACCATAGAAATTACCAATTCCTTTTTAAAAATACAGCCACTTATTTCTCAAAGGAGTTTGATCCAGGTGTTTAGTACTCTTATGCAAGTTTTAGATCCCTTAGCTTCTGTGGAAAGTACCCTGTGCTGTGTTTTAAGGGCCCAGCACTGAATTTTGTTGTTTTTATTATTTAAGTATAGTTGATATACAACATTGTCTTTTAACTTCAGGTGCACCACGTGGTAATTTAACAATTCTGTCCATCATGCAGTGCTCACCATGAGAAATGTGGTTACCTTCTGTCACCACACAGCGTTATTATAACATTATTGGCTATATTCCTTCTGCTGTACTTTTCATCTCCACGACTGACTTATTTTATAACTAGAAGTTTGAACCTCTTCATCCCCTTCACCTATTTTGCCCATCCTCCCTACTCTTCTCCTGTGGCCCCCAGTTTGTTCTGTGTATTTATCAATCTGTTTATGGTTTTTTTGTTTTTTAGATTCCACATATAACTGAAATCATATGGTATTTGTCTTTTTCTTATTTCACTTAATACCCACTAGGTCTGTCTCTGTTGTCACAAATGGCAGAATCTTCAATTCCTTTATAGCTTTATAACACTAACTGGGAAATTGTCAGCCCTCATGCATTTTTTTTCTTTTCCTAGTACATTTTTAAGCATAATTTTTGGTAACTTTCAACATTCTTAATTTTTGATGACTGACTTTATAATTTTCTTAAATACTCAATATTTAAATATTAAACGTAAAGTTAAATTAAGATTAAGAAAAATATTAGCATCAAGCATTTGGGAGAGGCGATCTGCAGTGGGCCCTCTGAGTCCTTGCATGTTCTTGGTCTGACGAGTAGAAAGTGGCTCTTTACTCGAGCCATTTCTCAGGGTTGTGTTTACAGCAGGCAACCTGGAGGAATGAAGTGATTTTTTTTCCTTTTGGAAAGAAGAGCACGCTTCTTTACTGCTTGGTATAAAATAGTAGTTCGCCAATTAGTGTCCCTCAGCTATAACATACACCCTCTATTTGTGTAGTATCTATCCATTTAGATCCATATTTCAGAGGGGAGGGGCAGAGAGAGAGAGGGACACACAGAATCCAAAGCAGGCTCTAGGCTCTGAGCCATCAGCACAGAGCCCAATGCAGGGCTTGAACTCATGAACTGTGAGATCATGACCTGAGTTGAAGTTGGACGCTTAACCGACTGAGCCACGCAGGCACCCCAGTTCTTGACCATTTTTGGAAGTAGGGTAGGATGTTGACAGACTATGGCTTTCCGGGAAAGGAAGGACAAGGTCCCCATGGTTTGGTGAAGACAAAAGCTCGACACTTTTTTTTTTTTTTTTTCCTACTGCTTCTCTCTCTCTCTCCCTCTGCCATTTTGTACTCTCTGTGTTCCTGGCTTGGTGATAGCAGTTTTCTGATAACTTTCTGTAGCCCCTGCCACGACTCCTTGATATGTGTTCCTCCAGGAAGAGGCACCCAAACTCAACTGATGGGGTTTCGAAGGTGTTCACAATGGGCAAGAGTTTAGAATGATCTCTAGACCAATTCAGTGAAGTTTTATTGTTGTAGCTTCCATGAGTGAATAGCAACTGGTACTGATATTGTATATGTTTATACAGTGAATACTCATGAAGTCTCCAGGGAGATACTCATTCGGGGACTGCCACATGTACTGTCTGTTCCCAGGTGAATAACCTAGAATCCCAGGGGGAGAAAGTTGAACTACAATCCCAACTTGAGTAACTGAGTGGCTGCTGGAATTCCCAGAGGCAGTTTCGAGTACAGCAGCGCCACCTACCTGACTCAGCCATCAAGTGTAACCCTTTTTCAAAAGCAGCTCAGTAAGAGCTCTTACTGAACCTGAAGACCTGACCCAGGGAAGCCTTATGACTCTGACATCTGATGTTTACATTTTGGCATAGGTCAAGTAGGATTCAGTGACTAATGAGATAGATGGACTCCACAAGTCTCTCTGGTCAGTTGAAAATGGTATATTCAAGAGCATAGTTGTAATGACTTAGCATGATCTTAGATTTACATGAAAAAGTGGTAGCTGCCCTTGGGGACAAACCATGTGCCCCATTCCACTACCTCAAGTGAAGTTTCTTGGCTCAGTGGAACTCTCAGTCCACAGTGGTTTTCCTTAATGCCTGGACTAAGTTACTGGTCTGTTCAGCTAAGGTAAAGCTGGTTGTATCTTTTTTTTTTTTTTTTTTTTTTTAAATGTTTGAGAGAGAGAGACAGCATGTGAGCAGGGGAGGGGCAGAGAGAGAGAGACAAAGAATCTGAAGCAGGCTCCAGGCTCTGAGCTGTCAGCACAGAGCCTGATGTGGGGCTCGAACCCATGAACCGCGAGATCATGACCTGAGCCGAAGTCGGACGCTTAACCGACTGAGCCCCCTTGCCAGGCGCTCCAAAACTGGTGATGTCGGCAGTCTGCTGCTGCTGTTCAGTCAGGCCCCAGCTATGTAACACCAACAGCAGATGTGTTCATTCAGTGGGCAGAGTTCAAGGCAGTCCTCCTACCTCTGACCCCTTGATGAAATTTGGTACATTTATACTGACTCTTGGGCTGTTGCCAGAGGCCTACCTGTCTGGTCTGCCAGTTGGGGGACTACCAACCGGCAAAGCAGAGGCACCCCTCTTTGGGGCTGTATGCTGAGAGAATAAATCACAGCTTCCCATCTGCCAGTCTGAGTAGATACACACGGTGTTAGACCCATTCTTTTAGTCTGAGTCAAGTTAAGCTGCTTACCACTTAAAACATAACAATGTACTAGCCAAAAAAAAGGTAGAATGATTTGTTTTTTCCCTACTTCCTGATCAAAGATCTGTGCTGTGGATCCGCCCTAGAATTTGACAGATGTTATATTAAAATGTGCTTATGTGTTTGAGAGAAGGTGACAGGAATCCTTGGCATCCTAGGTAAGTATGATTTTTCTCCTCCCTGCCCCCAACAGGGAAATAAAACTATTAAGGAGGTTTTTTGTCTCTTGTTTTTTTGAAATTGGGATGATAAAAATGCCACATAGGAAAGAACGGTGTGGCACCTGGGTGACTTGGTCAGTTCAGCATCTGACTCTTGGGTTTGGCTCAGGTCATGATCTCGTGGTTCGTGGGATTGAGCCCCGTCTCAGGTTCCACACTGATGAAATGGAGCCTGTTTAGGATTCTCTTTCTCCTTCTCTCTCTGCCCCTCCCTCACTCTGTCTCTCTCAGAAATTAACTTAGCATAGTTCCTGTTTTTAATTTTTTGTTTTTATGATTTAAAAATGGAAAAAATAAACCAAGGGTTTAGCTCAAGGCAAAAGAAAGTAACATGAATGCAAAGGTAATAGAATTTTTCCTTTTCTGTTGTTACTAATCAGTCATTTCTTTAAAGAAAAACTAAAAATCTAACCCAGAAAACATGAAAGAAAATGAAAACTGAAGAAAATTTAGGGATGAGAAACATCTACAGAGGGGAAAAAGTATGTTACCGACATACTTTATATGTATGTGTATATATGTGTGTGTGTATGTGTGTGTGTATAGATAGAGATATAGATGTATGTATATGTATGTTATTTGCTTAAATAAGAAAACAACCACTGTGGATGAATATTGATAGTGTGTCCTGAACCAAGGATTATGTGCCTAAGATTCACAAAAAGAAAAGTGTGTTAACCTAATGCTATAAATAGCTTCTCTCAGGCTGTGGAATTGATTTGGCCCTACCTACAAGCTGATAAGCTTGCCTCTGGCTGTTTCATGGATTCTGGCCAAAGACAGGAGGCTCTTGGTCAGAAACAAAGAACTATTCATGGACACAACGGCCATGCATTAGCATATGGTTAGCACCAGTTCCCTTGGCTCCACATACCCCCGGGGTGAAAATGGACCCACAAGAATACTACACAAGCGGTGGGTAGGTTGCAGCTGAAGGACACAGAGCTGGGGGAGCTTTATCGATTATAACAAGCAGTAAGCAACCTGCTGTTTGTCCCAGAGTGAGATGCTAACCTACCCCTCAAAGTTACTTGCTGCGAACCCTGAGAAATGGCCTGTCAGTCTTGACATAGCCAGAAGGACAGTCAAGGGCCCTGGCAGAGTGCCTCTCCCAACAATCCATCCCTTGGCCTGGCAAATTCTTGACCAAACTCCTATTTTTATGAACGATTCTGTTGTCTCTTAAAGTGTTTAGTTAAGGCTACTGTCAACAGGACTCCAAGTGGCAGGATGAGGTCCATCTGCAGGATTAGCCTCAGCCATGCCTGCAGGATTCCAGGTTCAGCCAACTCTGAATAAGTCCCAAGGGGCCTAGTATGTCCTCTTTTGGACAGGTGGGATGTAGTCTAATATCGGTCTTCCATCGCTTACAACCTGTACGAGGGAGTTTATATCTACCTGATCTTTGCTGGCACTGCACATATTCACTGGGGACGATAAAAGGGTCAAAAAAGCAATCCCCATCCCCAGTGGAACTGGGCCCACTTTTCCCAAATACATTAAACCTAAAAGTGGCACATGTCGCTCCAGTTCCAAAATTGTTAAACTTGCACCTCGTAGCTGCAGCGTCAGTCTTCATACATGGCCTAAACCAAGGCTTCTCCGGGCACAGAAGTACAGGGAATTGCATGATTAATATTCAGATGAAATTTTTCCAGTCTTCATATTCATACATGAATTTGGGGTGGGGGGGATCTACAGTCGGGAGATCTTTGTCTCTGGGAAATCTGTTCCCTTTCTTCTAGTTTTTATTTTCAGCCTAAAGATTTATCTACGAGCATTGTTTCATTAGCAGTCTTTCCAATTACTAACAATAGCAAATTATTTGAAAGAATTATCTTTCAGACTAATATTAAAATATAAGGTATCCTGTATAAATTATGAAATGTACTTCTATAGTACTGATTTGATAAAAATCAGTTTTTTTACATGACAGTCCGTTTGACTTCGTGCCATTTGAGTTCCAAGGTATCAGTGAAAATAAATGATGTTAATAATTTCATCTAGTTTGATTCCTTTTTACTTTTTAAATGTGAAGTGTGGGTTTAGTATTTTTTTGTGTTTATTAATAGGATCCTACGAAAAATAGCAACTCCTTCCGTTTTCTTGTTTTGTGTATTCATCTGTCTTCATCTGTTGCAGAAGAGATGTTGTGAATTCAGCTCTTCTTGGGATAAGATTTCGTTTCAGGTTTCAAATATCCAAACATTGGGGCGCCTGGGTGGCTCAGTCGGTTAAGCGTCCGACTTCATCTCAGGTCATGATCTCGCGGTCCGTGAGTTCGAGCCCCACATGGGGCTCTGGGCTGATGGCTCAGAGCCTGGAGCCTGTTTCCCATTCTGTGTCTCCCTCTCTCTCTGCCCCTCCCCCGTTCATGCTCTGTCTCTCTCTGTCTCAAAAATAAACTTAAAAAAAAAAATTCAAATATCCAAACATTAACAGTAATATTTGTAAAATCCTATCTTATGTTAAATGCTAATAAATACAGATGAATGTGTAAAACTTGAAAAGAAATTTATTAGAAGAATGTTGATGAGTGTGCATACATACTGTGAAAGTCCTCTGTAAACCAGTGTAAAGATGCTTGAACTCAGGTCATTTATACACCTGAAGTAAACCCCATTCCCCATACTGAAGTCCACAAATTTCACATGCTTTAAGCCAAATAATTGGAGGAAAGTTTTCATTCTGTTAGATTTATTGAGCACTTGAGTGATTTGGATTTAAAGAAAGTTAAGCTAATAACCAGGAACATAGTATTTTAGTCATTTTTAAAATGTAAAAGTAAACTTATATTCATTGGTAAGCCTTATTCTGTAATAATTAAACAAAATAGAAATTTGAATTTCTCTATTAGAAGGTATAATTTATACATGTACAATTTTCCAGCCATGCCAGAAAATTGAAACATTAATTATTTACCATAGTTTGTTGTAGAAAGTCTGTAAATTTCTTATCAGTATTTTAGAAATGTTTCTCTAACAGGCCATGGTTATCACTAGATGATTTTATCAATTTCTGTTTAGCTCAAATAAGTAATAGAATATTCTGTAATTTTTCATATTTAAAATTATACTTTTTAAAATTTTTTTCTAGTGTTTATTTTTGAGAGAGAGAGTGTGAGCAGGGGAGGGACACAGAGAGAGAGACAGACAGACAGAATCTGAAGCAGGCTCCAGGCTCCAAGCTGTCAGCACAGAGCCCGACACAGGGCTTGAACTCACAAAACCTGAGATTGTGACCTCAGCCAAAGTCGGATGCTTAACCAGTTGAGCCACCCAGGCACCCCTAGGATTATACTTCTTGATAAAAATATTCAATTTTCATTTTAAATTTTGATTGAGAATTTTCATTCTTACACTATGCAGGTTAATTACTGTGGGTGAATTAAAAAATGTAAAGAAAATATGCCTACAAAATAACTTCCCTTACATACAAAACAATATAATAAACATATAATAAGATTGTAATATAAACATGCTGTAAAATTTTATAGTTATGTCAATAAGTGAAAAAGAATCCTATATGTATCTAGTGTATGGAACCTGAGGGAATCAATAGAAAATGACCTAACAATTCAGTATTTTCATCTAAGTGTAGTATTTGTCTCTATTGTTTTGATGCATTTTATGTTTATTTACACTAAAAGGACATGTTCCCAATGTATTAAGTTTAAACATTGAAAATTAGAATAATGCGACATATACATACAGCAAATTATATGATTCTTATTTATTCCAGTTTTCTAGAACTCTCCATAATCAACAGTGCTATTAAGTTCTTGTATGTCTTTTTGGAAATAAGATTATATAATCATAACTATATAGATAAATAGCCCCTACTTTCATCATTAATGGTGGTATAACGTCCAACACTTGGTTGGATGTTCTGTGGATCTTTGATGGTACTCTTGGTCGATAGTTTAAGTAAATGGAGGTTTGCTAGACGGAGAGAAAAATGATCATTTCTTGAGCATCACACATGTGCTTCATGCTCTGCTAGATGATTTGCAAGTCCTTTTGGTAAAGCTACCTAGGCGGTAGCAAGAATTCCTCCTCTTGAGCAGATAAAGAAATAAGCCCAAGAGAGATCAAATCACTGGTGCAGGGACACATAGCTAGTAAGTAGTTAAATTAGAACTTGAATCCAATTCTGCCTAATTTCAAAACCCACAGCCTTTTCACTAGCATGCTGTAGCTTTGTTATTCATACCCCCTTTCCCTCTCCCCTTTTCTTTGTATTTGTGTTGTAAAGGTAGTAAATGACTAAAAGGCTATAGAGATCTGAATTCATTAAATGTTACTTCTCAACACCTTTGTTATTCAGTATCTCTTTTTTCTTTCTACCTATATAATTGTTAAAAGATGTGGCTTTAGGATTCCTATTTATGGATAAGAGTTGAAATTTGGCTTTCTGTTTGATCTTGCTGTGGATATTTAACTTGTCTGAGCCTCAGAAACCTTTAAAGTATTAAGTAAATGATAGTAACTATCTACAGGAATTGTTGGGAAGATAGAATGTAATATGTACAAAAAATCTAGCATAGTGCCTGGAAAATTAAAAGATATCAAAGTCTGTTTATGATAGGGCTGGACTATAGTATTTCTCTGATTATCCTTGCGGGTTTAATGGGTTGTTATTAAGTACTGATAATCTTTGATATAGTGCCTTTGTTTTTTAAATATTCGGAACCCATTTTCAGGAAACACGAGCTATGAAAAATTATATACTCTTCTAATTGAACAAAATATAGATTTTATTTCGTTGAAAAATATATTGCCATTATATGTTGTTATTTAAAGATTGTGAACTTTCGTCATTAAAAATATTCGTAATACTCAGTTTCGGGTTAACCAGGTTTCTTTTCTGTCTTTAGTAGAAGCCACTTTCTATTGATTCCCTCTGATTTCATATATTAGATGTATTCTTTCTCAGTTATTGACATATATCCATAAAATTATGCAGCATGTTTATATTGTATTCTGTCTTATGTGTGTATTGTTTTGTGTATGAGTAAAGTTATTTTGCAGATATATTTTGTTTACATTTTTTAATTCTCCCATAGTAGTTACTATGTTAACTGTGGTAAATGAAAATTTACCACAGGAAGTTTAAACTCTTTTTGGTGATACACACACACACACACACACACACGAAACATGTGTATATTTTATCTGCAAGTTATTTGATAAGCAGAAATTATAAAAGGTCATGATGTATTTCCCATATGTTCTTTGACTTTTTTAAAAGTTTGTGTTTTGTTTTCATTTTAGGCCCAGACCTTATCTATTTAAAGGAGATCATAAATTTCCTACAAACAAAGAGAACTTACCAGTGATTATACTCTATGCTGAAATGGGTACCAGAGCATTTGGTAAATTTCACCCAGTATTGTCTGAAAAAGCAAAAAATGGGGAAATCCTATATGTTCTTCGACATTATATTCAGGTACAGTTTTATCCGAGATTATTTTGGCTATAAAAAACCTGTTTAATAATTTCCTCACCAGATTTTACGTGATTTCTTCCTGAACGGTTAAAGATTTTTAAAAAAATGTTTTAAATTATTTATTTTGAAAGAGAGAGCTCATGAGAGCAGGGAAGGGACAGAGAAGAGAGAGAATCCCAAGCAGGCTCCTCTCTGTCAGTGCAGTCCCAATGTGGGCCTTGCACTCCTGAACAATGAGATAATGACCTGAGGCAAAACTCAGAGTCTGATGCTTAACCAACTGAGCCACCCAGGCACCCCTAAAGATTTTAAAAAATTAATACAACTATCAAATATGAATTTTAGTGGAAAAATATATTGGGATTCTCTATCCTTTTCTGGAATTATCCTGTTGATATTTCTTTTCAGATTCCTTTCTTCTTAAATCTGAAACAGATTTAAAGCTTGGATAAAAACCAGAACCATAATGCATATAATATTTGCTAGGATTCATAGTTATTTTTAATGAAAATATTACTTCGAGAAAATCTAATTGATAATACTGATTATGTATATCATGTGAACCCTGATACAGAAATGCTCTTAACTATGTCTTTGGACAGGTGACTATTTCTTTGTTCAAGTTTCTGGCCAAATGTGTTCCCACCTTTTCAACTTCTCATTGCTCTCACACTTTTATCACATTATCGTGGTCTAATGACCTTGTAGCACTCATTGCTATATCTCAAGTTTTCTTTTATACCTCTGCACTATCCATCCCCTCCACCCCACACAACCAAACTCACACATATTTACTAGAATATAATGACCATTAGAAGGACTTTTCTTGGGGCGCCTGGGTGGCGCAGTCGGTTAGGCGTCCGACTTCAGCCAGGTCACGATCTCGCGGTCCACGAGTTCGAGCCCCGTGTCAGGCTCTGGGCTGATGGCTCGGAGCCTGGAGCCTGTTTCCGATTCTGTGTCTCCCTCTGTCTCTGCCCCTCCCCCGTTCATGCTCTGTCTATCTCTGTCCCAAAAATAAATAAACGTTGAAAAAAAAAATTTAAAAAAAAAAAAGGACTTTTCTTATTTTACTGCTATATGCCCAACACGGAAAGAGTGTTTTATATTGAAATATATAATTACTTGCATAATAATGTATAAAGTAATAAAAGCATTGCAGATATACTTGTTAATTGCCTATCCATATTCTTCACCTATTTTTATCTTAGATTCTTTGGGTTTTTCTTTTTCTCATATACAGATTTTAACAAATATATTCTGAATACTAATCTTCCATAGCTTGCAAACATCTTCTAGTATATTTCTAGTATTAAAAAAAATTACGACATCTTTGGTTCAGCACAAGTATAGAGATTTAATCAGACTTATCCACCTTTTCTTTAATGGTTTCCTTTGCGGTGTCATAAGGACATTCTCCTATATTTTCTTGTGACAAAATGCCATCCTTTATGTTTTGGTCTTTAATCCCTCTAGAATGTATTTGAATATGCTGTAAGGTAGAGATAGAATTCTAATTTTTCCATATAGAAGAGTATTGGCTCCCACATAATTTATTGAACAGTTAAGTCTTTATTCTAAGCCATCACATACCAAGTTTTCTTACAGGCCTGTATGTTTTTAGACTCTGTTCCAGTAATATATATGTATATTCTACACAAATATAACATTTTAATTGCAGCAGCTTTAAAATCTAAAGCAGTCTTGAGAAAGAAGAACAAAGCTAGAGGCACCATACGTCCTGATTTCAAACTATATTACAAAGCTGTAGTATTAAACAGTGTGGTATTGGAATAAGAACGCATGGACCAGTGTAACAGAATAGAGAACCAAGAAATAAACCCACACGTGTATAGTCAACTAATATTCAGCAGGGGATCCAAGCCTACTCAGTTAAACGATGTTGGAAAAACTAGATAACCACATGCAAATGAATGGAACTGGCCCCCTATCTTATAACACTCAAAAAAATTAACTTAAAATGTATTTAAAATTTAAACGTAAAATGTGAAAGCATGAGGGTGCCACAGTGGCTCAGACGGTTAACATCTGACTCTTGATTTCAGCTCAGATCATGATCTCATAGTTCATGGGTTTGAGCCCTGCCTTAGCCTCCTCCATGTTGACAGCACAGAGCCTTGGGATTCTCCGTCTCTCTCTTCCCCTCCCCTGCTCGCTTTCTCTCTCAAAATAAAAATAAACTTAAAAAAAATGAAACTGTAAAAGTCCTAGAAGAAAACCTAAGAAAAAAGCGCCTTGACGGTGGTCTTGGCAGTGATTTTTTTGGATTTGACATCAAAAGCAAAGGCAACAAAAGTAAAAATAAAGAACAACAAAATTAAAAAGAAAAGAAAAAATGAAGTGGGTCTACATCAAACTAAATTAAGCCTCTGCACGGCAAAGGAAACCATTAACAAAACCAAAGGCAATGGCTGGAATGGGAGAAAATATTTATAAATCATTTATGTAAGGAGGGGTTAATATCCAAAATATATAAGGAACTCCTACAACTCAGTATCAAAAAACAATCTGATTAAAAATTGGGCAAAGGACCTGAATAGGTATTTTTTCAAAGGAGACCTACAGATGGCCACATGTACATGCAAAGGTCTCAAAAAGACAAGTGTGAGAGGATATGGAGAAAAGGGAGCCCTTTTGCACTGTTGATGGGAGTGTAAATTAGTGCAGCCACTATGGAAAACAGCTTGGAGTTCCTCAAAAAGTTTTAAGAAGAACGACCATGTGGTCTAGCATTTCTGCTTCTGGGTGAACATTCAAAGGAAAGAAAGCACTAACTTGAGAAGATCTCTGTGCTCTCATGTTCACGGCAGCAATACCTACCATAACTGAGACGAGGGAACAGCCGAAGGGCTAGATGGGTCATGGGCATTGAGGAGGGCACTTTTAGGGATGAGCACTGGGTGTGATACATAAGAGATGAGTCACTGGGTTCTATCTCTAAAGCCAAGACTATGCTCTATGTTAACTTGAATTAAAAAAAAAAAAAAAAATGTCCCCCACATGACTAATGTACACTATAGGGAGGTATGCTCATCTACTGAGAATCAGTGTCCCAAATTATTTTTTGGAGAATGCAGCCATTAAATATACTATGAAATCATACCAGCCAACTATCTGGGCACTTTGTAGAATCAAATTACGGCTTTCTTTTTAACGAATGACCTATTGTACATTCAAAATAGTTATGTTTTAAATCTAGTCCATGTAATTCTAATAAAATGAACTTATTTATGCTGCTTTTGAAACAGATGCCTTTTTATGGGGAGAGAAGAAATAGAAAAATGAAGAAAGATTCTTCTCACCAATTGATTTAGTCTGTGAGCATTTTTGGTTTGCAAACCCAAACTTAACTAAAATACCATTCAAATTTTATATTAATACATTTTCAAATGGAGACAGTAAATATGAACTTAATAAACATTTATCTTTGTTGCCAAGGAGCTAATAATATTTTGGAATTGATAATGGAAATTGGTTACATGAAATTGCATTTCTTTTATGAACTATAACAAAGTATATGGACTTGGAGCTTCAATTTGCTTCTCTACCAGCTGATTGCCTTTTTAGTGGATAGTCAGAATGCATTTTTAAATTGTGCTATATGAAATTGAAAACTCTTTAAAATATTTTTAACTTTTTCAGATAACCATAATTAGAAGCAATTCAGTTTTCCCATGCTATCTTTCATTGTAGCACATGCCTGAGAAATTAGCAAGTTACATTGTCATGTGTGCAGCAGTGTTAAATACTTGTCTGCATATCTGAAACTAATTCTTCTATCTTCTTATTTGAAAAGATGTGGTGACTTCCTTGGTGGGGCAGTCTCTGCAAGTATATTTTGTATGTGCCCCTTACTTCAGACAGCTCCATGTGAAGCGATTGTTGCCCCTCATTGCAGAACAGATACTCATTTGTGGCATTGGGTATTTTAATCATTTAAAAACATGAAGAAAATGTAATCAAGTTGTTCAAGACACTGCATTTTCTTGCGTGTCTTTTGCCTCTACTCTTCAGTATTTGCTCTTGGCACCACTCTGGTTGTCCTACAGCTAGACAACGAGCAAGCAAACAGCATTTGCTGGTTTAGGAAATCTTGTGGCGTTCACCAAAAGGAGTACAGTTTTATTGAAACTTGATTGTATTGGAGCCTCTGTTAATTAACTCTTGGGAGAAATGGGGAAGTTACCACAAACAGAAAAAGATCAGATTTTTTTTTCTTGTAAAGAGTAATTAAAACATTTGGGATGCCTGGGTGGCGTCAGTTAAGCGTCTGACTCCTGATCTTGGCTCGAGTGGATGATTTCACGGTTCATGATTTTGAGCCCACATTGGGCTCTGTGCTGATGGCACGGAGCTTGCTTGGGATTCTGTCTCTCCTCCTCTCTGCCCCTCCCTTACTTGTGTGCGCAAGCTCTCTCTCTCCCTCTCTCTCTCTCAAAATAAATAAACTTAAAAAAAATTAAAACATTAGAGTCATTGCGAAGTTTTTAGAAAGAAGTGGTAATCAACCAAATACTGGGTCCTTGATAAACTGTCTAGAGAGAGTATAAATATCCCCCAAATAATAATTCAGTGATTTAAAAAGTCAATATTAATAATTTACTCTAATGTCCTAATAAACATATTGAATTTAAAAGATGATGTTTGAATCAGTATTTTCTCTTTTTAAAAAAATAAATGTGTTTGAACAGAAACCAGTCTCACAGAAAATGTACTTATCTGGCTACGGTGTGGAGCTAGCAATTAAGAGTACAGAATACAAAGCTTTGGATGATACTCAAGTTAAAAGTAAGTTTACTCTCTGTACTTGAATAGAATAAAAACTTGGAGGCTTACAAACTTTGTTCTTTTAAAAATGTAATGACTGTAGTCTTATGTATGATAATTTGAGGGGAGTTTGGGGCATTACACCTGTCAAACGGTAATGCAGGTGTCCTAAGGTGAGCTCAGGGAGGGCAGGAACCTCCCGTGGAGCAGAAGGGCAAAAGCTCGCTTGATCTTGATTTTCAGTAGGAACACAAACCGTGAAAGCGGGGCCTCACGATCCTTCTGATCTTTTGGGTTAGACATGTTCTCCTTAGTTTAGAGTTTAATTTAATTTAATCTTATTATTTTTTGAATTTTTAAATTTTTTTTAAAATTTACATCCAAATTAGCATATAGTGAAACAATGATTTCAGAAGTAGATTCCTTAGCACCCCTTACCCATTTAGCCCAGCCCCCCCCACAACCCCTCCAGTAACCCTCAGTTCTCCATATTTATGAGTCTCTTCTGTTTTGTCCCCCTCCCTGTTTTTATATTATTTTTGCTTCTCTTCCCTTATGTTCATCTGTTTTGTCTCTTAAAGTCCTCATATGAGTGAAGTCATATCATTTGTGTCTTTCTCTGACTAATTTCACTTAGCATAATACCCTCCAGTTCCATCCACGAAGTTGCAAATGGCAAGATTTCATTCTTTTTGATTGCCGAGTAATACTCCATTGTGTGTGTGTGTGTGTGTGTGTGTGTGTGTGTGTGTGTGTATATATACACCACATCTTCTTTATCCATTCATCCATCAATGGACATCTGGGCTCTTTCCATACTTTAGCTATTGTTGATAGTGCTGCTATAAACATGGGGGTGCATGTGTCCCTTCGAAACAGCACACCTGTATCCCGTGGAGAAATGCTGGGTCATAGGGTAGTTCTATTTTTAGTTTTTTGAGGAACCTCCATACTGTTTTCCAGAGTGGCTGCACCAGCTTGCATTCCCACCAACAATGCAAAAGAGCTCCTCTTTCTCCGCATCCTCGCCAACATCTGTTGTTGCCTGAGTTGTTAATGTTAGCCATTCTGACAGGTGTAAGGTGGTATCTCAGTGTGGTTTTGATTTGTATTTCCCTGATGATGAGTGATGATGAGCATTTTTTCACGTGTCAGTTGGCCATCTGCATGTCGTCTTTGGAAACGTGTCTCTTCATGTCTTTTGCCCATTTCTTCACTGGATTATTTGTTTTTTGGGTGTTGAGTTTGATAAGTTCTTTATAGATTTTGGATACTAACCCTTTATCTGATATGTCATTTGCAAATATCTTCTCCCATTCTGTCAGTTGCCTTTTAGTTTTGCTGATTGTTTCCTTCACTGTGCAGAAGCTTTTTATTTTGATGAGGTCCCAGTAGTTCATTTTTGCTTTTGTTTCCTTTGCCTCTGGAGACGTGTTGAGTAAGAAGTTGCCGCAGCCAAGGTCAGAAAGGTTTTTGCCTGCTTTCTTCTCAAGGATTTTGGTGGCATCCTGTCTTACATTGAGGTGTTTCATCCATTTTGAGTTTATTTTTGTGTAAGAAAGTGGTCCAGGTTCATTCTTCCGCATGTCGCTGTCCAATTTTCCCAGCACCACTTGCTGAAGAGACTGTCTTTATTCCATTGGATATTCTTTCCTGCTTTGTCAAAGATTAGTTGGCCATACGTTTCTAGGTCCATTTCTGGGTTCTCTATTCTGTTCCATTGATCTGAGTGTCTGTTCTTGTGCCAGTACCATACTGTCTTGGTAATTACAGCTTTGTAGTGTAGCTTGAAGTCTGGGATTGTGATGCCTCCTGCTTTGGTTTTCTTTTTCAAGATCACTTTGGCTATTTGGGGTCTTTTCAGGTTCCATACAGATTTTAGGATTATTTGTTCTAGCTTTGTGAAGAATGCTGGTGTTACTTGGATAGGGATTGCACTGAATAATGAGATTGCTTTGGGTAGTATCAACATTTTAACAATATTTGTTCTTCCTATCCAGGAGCATGGAATCTTTTTCCATTTTTCTTGTGTCTTCTTTCATAAGCTTTCTATAGTTTTCAGTGTATAGATTTTTCACCTCTTTGGTTAGATTTATTCCTAGGTATTTTATGGTTTTTTTGTGCAACTGTAAATGGGATCGATTCCTTGATTTCTGTTTCTGTCGCTTCATTGTTGGTGTAGAGGAATACAACTGATTTCTGTGCATTGATTTTCTGTCCTGCAACTTTGCTGAATTCATGAATCAATTCTAGCAGCTTTTTGTGGAATATTTTGGGTTTTCCATATAGAGTATCATGTCATCTGCGAAGAGTGAAAGTTTGACCTCCTCCTGGCCGACTTGGATGCCTTTTATTTCTTTGTGTTGTCTGATTGCAGAGGCTAAGACTTCCAATACTATGTTGAATAATCATGGTGAGAGTTGACATCCCTGTCTTGCTCCTGTCCTTAGGGGAAAAGCTCTGTTTTTCCCCATTGAGAATGATATTAGCATTGGCTCATTCATATATGGCTTTTATGATCTCGAGGTATGCTTCTTCTATCCCTACCTTCTTGAGGGTTTTTATCAAGAAAGGATGCTGTATTTTGTCAAATGCTTTCTCTGCACCTATTGAGAGGATCGTATGGTTCTTGTCCTTTCTTTTATTGATGTGATGAATCGCATTAGTTGTTTTGCAGATATTGAACCAGCCCTGCATCCCAGGTATAAATCCCGCTTGGTCGTGGTGAATAATTTTTTTAATGTATTGTTGGATCCGGTTGGCTAATATCTTGTTGAGGATTTTTGCATCCGTGTTCATCAGGGAAATTGGTCCATAGTTCTCCTTTTTTAGTGGGGTCTTTGTCTTGTTTTGGAATCAAGGTAACACTGGCTTCATAGAAGAGTTTGGAAGTTTTCCTTCCATTTCTATTTTTTGGAACAGCTTCAAGAGAATAGGTGTTAACTCTTCCTTAAATGTTTGATAGAATTCCCTTGGAAAGCCACCTGGCCCTGGACTCTTGTTTTTTGGGAGATTTTTGATTACTGATTCGATTTCTTTACTGGTGATAGGTCTGTTCAAATTTTCTATTTCTTCCTGTTTGTTTTGGTAGTTTATATGTTTCTAGGAATTTTTACATTTCTTCCAGATTGCCCATTTTACTGGCATATAATTGCTTATAATATTCTCTTATTATTTTTATTTCTGCTGTGTTTGTTGTAATCTCTCCTTTTTCATTCTTGATTTTATTTATTTGGGGCTTTCCATTTTTCTTTTTTATCAAACTGGCTAGTGATTTATTAATTTTGTTAATTCTTTTAAAGAACCAGCTTCTGGTTTCATTGAACTATTCTACTGGGGTTTTTTGTTTGTTTCCTTTTTGTTGTTTTGTTTCGATAGCATTGGTTTCTGCTCTACTGTTTATTATTTCCTGTCTTCTGCTGGTTTTGGGTTTTATTTGCTGTTCTTTTCCCAGCTCCTTAAGGCGTAAGGTTAGGTTGTGTATCTGAGATCTTTCTTCCTTCTTTAGGAAGGCCTGGATTGCTATATACTTGCCTCTTATGACTGCCTTTGCTGCATCCCAGAGGTTTGGGGCTGTGGTTTTATCATTTTCATTGACTTCCATATACTTTTTAATTTCCTCTTTAACTGCTTGGTTGGCCCATTCATTCTTTAGTAGAATGTTCTTCAGTCTCCAAGTATGTGTTAGCTTTCCCAGTTTTTTCTTGTGGTTGATTTTGAGTTTCATAGCGTTGTGGTCTGAAAATATGCACGGTATGATCTCAATCTTTTTGTACTTACTTAGGGGTGATTTGTGTCCCAGTATATGGTCTGTTCTGGAGAACATTCCATGTGCACTGGAGAAGAATGTATATTCTGCTGCTTTAGGATGAAATGTTCTGAATATATCTGTTAAGTCCATCTGGTCCAGTATGTCATTCAAAGCCATTGTTTCCTTGTTGAATTTTTGATTAGATGATCTGTCCATTGTTGTGAGTGGGGTGTTGAAGTCTACTATTATGGTATTACTATCGATGAATTTCTTTATGTTTGTGATTAATTAACATATATTTGGGTGCTTCCACATTTGGCGCATAAATGTTTACAGTTGTTAGGTCTTCTTGGTGGACAGACCCCTTGATTATGATATAATGCCCTTCTGCATCTCTTGCTACAGTCTTTATTTTAAAGTCTAGATTGTCTGATATAAGTATGGCCTCTCCAGCTTTCTTTTGTTGACCATTAGCATGATAGATGGTTCTCCATCCCCTTATTTTCAATATGAAGGTGTCTTTAGGTCTAAAGTGGGTCTCTTGTAAATAGCATACAGATGGGTCTTGTTTTCTGATCCATTCTGTTACCCTGTGTCTTTTGATTGAAGCATTGAGTCCATTGACGTTTAGAGTGAGTACTGAAAGATAAGAATTTATTGCCATTATGATGCTTGTAGAGTTGGAGTTTCTGGTGGTGGTCTCTGGTCCTTTCTAATCTTTGTTGCTTTTGAGATATATATATATATATTTCATCTTTTCTCCCCTCAGAGAGTCCCCCTTAAAATTTCTTATTTCTTGCAGGGCTGGTTTAGTGGTCACAAACTCCTTTAATTTTTGTTTGTCTGGGAAACTTTTTATCTCTCCTTCTATTTTGTAGAATTTAATTTTAAACTGAAAGAAATATGTTTAATATTGTGCTCCCAAAAACTTTTTTAGAAATTTGAAATAGCATATTATTTTCCTTTATCCAGTGGCTTCCCAACCATTTTCAGCAACATATAAAAAATGGTAACATGTATGAGGCACACTGAGGTAACGAGGCTGGTTATGACTGGAGGTGACTGGCCCATGATGTGCCCAGCCACCTCCAGGATGGGTACCGGGTGTCTCAGGGGATCAGTATCTCAGTAAATCTGAAAGTCATTGGCAACACATGGTCTTAGGGAGCTTTGTCTCAAGTAATCATAATAAAGTTAGGATGATGATGCTGTTCTTGAAGTAAGACAGGAGAGGCCTGTGAATTGCTACATTGGATGAAGTAGATTGATTAGATTTGTGTCTACAAACTGATATCTGTCCATGGTTGTGCATTCTAACTGCAGGCCCCAGATGAAGGACTCTGGAGACCTGAACAAGATGAATAAGTTTTCAGATTCTTAGGAAAATCTTTTCTTCTCTGGTTCATCTGAAATTTATTTATACCTGATTCTTGGTTAAGAGTTTTTAATTCATTTTTTTATAGGCTCTCAGATGTGGCTTCTGCTTCAACTTTATTTTTCTATCCAGGATCTGGTCCTGGAGGCCCTGCCCTGATCAGACTTCTCTCTGGCCATTCCTCCTGAATGTGCTTCAGATAAAGATCTGTATTCCTGTTAAGTCCTACCAGTTAAAGAGTTACTGGAAAAGTAATAGTCAGATTTTATGTATTTCTATATTGCTTATATATAGCCTTATAATGCTTTATAATTTAGTATCTTAGTTTACAGTTATAATAGTAACAGGCATTTTCTAGCTATCCTTGGGCTTGTGGAGTTTTCTTTAAAATGTCAGGTGAAAAAAAAGGAAATTGAAAAAAATAATTTAAAAAATGTTAGGTGAAAAAAAATTTAAAACTCCGGTGATCACATGAATGATCTACATTACATATTTAACTCAGTTCATTTTTTTCCCTTTGTATACATGTGTCAGACTTCTAACTGGCCTTCTCTCTGATCTTTGGCCTTCTGTAACTTGACCCTCCCTCCTCCCCCATATAAATTAATGGATATTCTTGACAGTGCTTTCAGATTGAGTGCCTTATGCTGAAAATCTGACTTCGTGATACTACTGGTTAAAATCCCTTAGTGGCTCCCCATAACCTCCCTCATAAATTACAGTACCATGGCGTTGCAAAGAAAGCTTTCATACTCCAGCCTCTTTCTGCCTTATCACTCTCCCATAGCCTCTCATTTGTACCCTCTGGTTCTGCAACACTAAACTACTATACAGAATAATTTTCTGTTCCCTGGATGCCTCCATGTTTGGCTCCATGCGAAGCCTTTATGACCTCTATAGAGTACTTTTATCCCTTAGCATATGCTGTTGCCTCTTCCTGAAACCTTCCGTCTTCTCCCACTTTCCTTTCATCAAAGCCTACGCATCTTTTAAAACTCCTATCCATTAGTACCTGTGAGACGGCTGCCTACCGTTGTCTCTGTCGAGGGTGGTTTTCTCCTTTCTACATCCCATGTGTTGTGTGCTGCTTTCATGAAAACTTTACACAGTGCCTTAAAATTGTCTATTTGTCTCTCTCCTTTCCCCCAACTGGAGTTTCTTTCTTTTGTGTCTCTCTTCCTGGTGTGTATGTGGCAGGAGTCTTAGCAAACAGCCAGCAAATGTTTGTGTGATGAGGGACTAAAAGGGAGGAGAAGGAGGACTAGATCCAAACACCCAGCGCTTTTAGCTGTAGCCCTGAGGTGTGGGCCTTCAGAAGAGAGAGGAGGAGTGTACTTGAGGGGCACTGGTGCACCCCGAAAGCAGCCCCATGCTGTAGGAGGTCACGAGTTCTTGTGACCCCAAGTACCCTTTACATGTACCATTTACCTCCCTGTATGTTGTATTATTTGGTGAGTAATGGAGAAGGAAAGGGAGAGATGACTGTAAAATGTTATATCCTTACTTTTTGAGGCCATGAGTTTGGGTTCTTCCTAAAGATTTCTTGATTATCTTTAAAGGCATTGGAAATATGCATGCATGCTTATATTTGTTAGGGTTTGGCGCTCCTGCCTGGCTTAAGAGCTAAGCCCAGGATTTGTTGCAGCCACTTTGGCTTATCATTCTGGTTACAAAATAGAACTTGACTGTGAAATAATCTGTAAAGCATTTGTTAAATATTTAACGATCCAAGCCTGTTTAAAAAGAGCACAGTCGGAAATAAAAGCATGTGCACATGCGTGTATCAGCTGACGCGTGAAAGAAGAACAAGGTAAAACAAAAGGAATCTAATCTCGCGTTCTTCTAATTTTTTATTACATCTCCCTTTTCCAGTCTGAAAATGTTTTTGTATTGTTTCATTTCCAAAATAGCAGTGACTAATGCTACCGTAGAGGATGGGACTGAAACCAATGAAGTTCAAGGATTTCTCTTCGGGAAACTAAAGTAAGTCTGAATGGAAATGAAGTTCTATTACTGTACCTTAAGTTTGTTCTTAAAGGAATTCAGTGTGCTGTGTTGGCACATGTTTCAGTTCTCAAAATATACATGTAATTGGTTTTATTTATTACAAAAGTAATACATGGCTAATGCAAAACACAAAATTGAAAAATAATCACTAATTTCACATATGATGAGTATGATTAGAAAAACAGGAATTAGAAATGATCAAACTTATCTTTGTCAAAAAAAACAAAACATTAGAGCATCTTTCACAGATCTACTGGGTTAGAAAAATCATGGTTAGTATTGGGTTGTTTGCATGAAGTAATCAAAATTTTTATGCATCAAAAGAAAATATGTATTTTTCTTAAATTTCTATGTGCAGATTGCCATATCGAAAACCTTTTAATATCTCGTCTTAATCTCATATACACCTATAAGTAACTGTTCAGATATTAAAGTTGTCCCCCCCTCTTTTTCTGTCTTGCATCACTGATTGGAGACCAAGAATGGGATGGTGAGTGCTCTCTGAATGCTCATGAATGGGGATTGTTGTCGTTTTATATGTGCTTTCCCTTAGTTACAAGAAGGGAAAGTTTGTGGCTTCATTACAAAGGCAAAATTAATTACAGGTAAAGGACAGTTTTTATTAATAGCTTTAAGTTTTACTTAATGTTGCAAGTATTTATAAAGGACACTAAGGTCAGTTCTCCTGGCGAGTAGGTACTCTACAGAGCAGGGGAACGTTTGTGGAGACTGTGCTAATTTATATAGATGACGGAGTTACAAAGTATTGGCACAGTGGTGTGCTAATTGGCCTTGAAAAGTTCGCGAATCTTGAAAAATGAATTTATTCTAAGTAAGGTACTTAGTAGATAATAATATACTTTTATTCCATTGTCAGCTGTATCTCAGCCTCGTGGAATCCACAGTTCTATTCTTTTTTAAATATAAAACTTTTTATGGGAATAAATTGCACATTCTACAAAAAGCCTTGGGAACCATTTTTAAAAGAGGAGGTACTCAAAATTAGTTCTTACACAGCTATTCAGTTGATTTAAGCAAAACCCTTTGCTTTGAGGTATTATATGAATAATGTATTTTTGTCTGATTGACATAAATTTAGCAGTGAAATTTAAGATTATTATTAAATATGAAAACCAGTAATATAGCTCTTATAAACTTAATATTGCTCTGTAATTAAATTGATAAAGGAGGGGTTAATTTAGTTCATAGTGAACTGAACTTCCTTTTGGAAGAGGTTCTATTGCCCTTTCACTGTAACAGTTGTAGTCAGTCTTCATTCATTTTTAAAACGTGCCCCCGTGTTGTACTAAAATTGCATAAAATCAACACTGTGGTGTATTTACTTAGTGTTAACCATATGATTAATGCATTTCTGTGTATGTGTTCTGTATATTTTTTCCTCGTTTTAAAATCTTTTTGCTGTTGAAATATGTGTTTTGTGAGTTGTGTCGGTGGTAAGGTTTTTTAAAAAAAAAGAATTTAAATCTGAAATGGAATTGTGTCTTGATTTCATGAGTTAGAAAAAAGAAGTTATAGTTTACTTTTTTTAATTTTTGAGAAACAGCACGAACAGAGGAAGAGGGACAAAGGGAGGGGGGGAGAGAGAGAGAGACTTACGCAGGCTCCACACTCAACATGGAGCCTGATGTGGGGCTCAATCCCACAACCCTGGGATCATGACCTGAGCCAAAAACAGGAGTCAGATGCTCAACCAAATGAGCCACCCATGTGCCCTGAAGTTATAGTGTATATCATATGTATAGTAAAATGTCATTGCTACTACGTTATTATTTGGCATTCTAAAAAGATACCTAGGTGTGTTTAACATTGGGCAAAATTGTCTTATTGAAGATTTTTATAAGTTTCAAAGATGGAACTCTAAGGTTGTATAGGAAGCATTAATGTTTTCCTTATAAAATAGTTTTGTTTTAAATTATAAAGGCAATACTTGTAATTTATAAAATGTTAAAAAGTATAGAATGTAAAAAGCTAATGCTTCTGCCCTCGTCCTTCAATCCCTTTTAGTTAATGTTAACATAGTAACAATTGAGAGTACATCCCTCCAGATTTTGGGTTGTTTCCTATATTTAAAAAAGTGGACATATATACCTCATTATTTTTAAGTTCTGTGGATATAGCTGTGTCATAATTTATTATCTGGATGGAACAGGTTTTTGTGTCTAGTTTGAGAAAGTTAATTTAAAAAATATACTGCTTGTATAATTTGTAGTAGGTGATGACAATTAACATGACTTAATATTCTAATGCAGAGAAAGATATTCAGATCTTAGAGATAATCTGACAGCATTCCAAAAATACCTGATTGAGAGTAGCAAAGAAATGATGCCTTTGAAAGTCTGGGAACTGCAAGGTACAGTACTTCTATAACACAGCATTTTGGTAACTGATCTCTGTTCAATAAGCTTTTATGTAATATGATATAAATTATTTCATAGGTAATAGTTAACTGATGTGAATTTTTGTCAAAATTCATATTTAATTAAAAGGCTGTCAAGCAGATCATATGGTTATGTTTATTAGAGTTAAAATTATGTGAAATAGTTATTTGCTCTTATCATTTTGAAAGTATACACTGATTTATCTTATAGGTTCATCTCCAGTAGTAAATCACATTTCAAGTTGTCTTTAACAGTGATTAAAAATCTTGACTAGTCCAGGAAATCATTAGTTTTCCTATGTTTAAAATTTTGATCTTAATAGAACATTGCATATTTCACTGTGCTGACATCCTATAAGCACATATCTTATGACCAAAATTTAGTTTGAACTGTAACTGCTTTTCGGTTTATTTTCTTTATTACTTGTAATTTTTAGTCAGTCATGGGGACATCATTTTTCTGTGTAATCTATAGTTTCTATCACTCAACTTTTTATTAACAGCTTATTGAGACAGTTGACATACTATACAATTCATCCCTTTAAAATGTACCATTTAACGGGTTTTAGTATATTTTCTGAGTTTTTTTTTTAACTGTTCCACAACTTTAGAGTATTTTCATCACCTCAGAAAGTCACGTTCCCATTAACAGTCAACTCCCCATTTCTCCCCAGTTTCTCCAACTGTTGTAGGCAAGCACCATTCTACTTTCTTCTTCAAAATGTTTTCCAAGGATCCCCTAATTTATAAAATATAATTACAGGTGATAATTGTAGATGATGCTTTTGAAGGCCTATAAACAGAACGTGCGATCTGTTTTAATGGATCTGGCTGATGTCTGTGTCAGATGGATTTCAATGGACTAGAAACAGGAGCTCATGCTAAGACCTCTTTGAAATCATACAGTGAGAGAGAGCACTGTGACTGTGGCAGAGGGCATCAGGAAGGCTGGATTTAGCAAATGTTTAGGAGATGAAAGGAGTCAAAGATGGCTTAAGACATCCAGCTTTGAGCCTGAATAGAGAGAATGTAAAGCATGTAAGTATGTTTTCGGGTTGAAGATCGAGTTCCAGAATAAAGAGACTGAAGTGAAATGGATTGCTTGCATTGGATGATGTCATTCAGATGACAGGGTCCAGTAGTGGGCTGAACAGGAAGTCCGTAGTTAAAAGGAGAGAAGTGGAAGAGCTGTGGGCATCTTAGCATAAAGGTCTTCAAGAGGAGGGGGAGCTGATAGTGCAGGGTGAGCAGCCGGTGCATGAGGGCGGGCCCTGTGGCGCTGGTCCAGGGGTGTGAAGTAGAGCCTGTGAGGAGCACCTAATAGAAGCCAAACAGAGTAGGTTTCCAGGACATAGAGAGTGAGCAATACCTGTGTTCTTTCATTTTATAATTTCTGGCTCAGAGGCAGCGGAATTTATTTACATCCGGACCCGTACACGAGTATATAATGTAAGAATACACTGACAGGTTCAAACTTTAAAAAAAAAAAAAAAAAAAAAAAAAGCTCCCACATACACAACATGTATGTTTACATTTTATTCATTCTGGAAAACTGTCTTTTATTCTACCTTATATTGTTAGAAAAATAACTTCACATTACCTACTCAATCTGATGTCACTACTGACTAATGGGTTCCAACTGACATTTTGAAAAACACTAGATTCTGAAGATAAGATGAGCTAAAGTAGACGCTGTGTGTCTTCTAAGGATCTTAGGTAAACGTTAAAAAATTAGAAAACCAATGTAAAAATTATGATTGTAGTTGCTTTGAAGCAAAGGTAGGTAGGATTAAGAAGGGTGTGTGCCAGGAAGACCTGATCTGGTGGGGGTGAGCGCTGGGGAGAGTGAGAGGCCTCCCCAGTGTCAGTAAGTGGCAGCTGATGTGAGATCTCAGGAAGGGTTGGGATAAATTTGGGGGTGGATTATTTAGAGAGAATACAGGGATCATTGTGAGAGGTTGGATAGGGATATGTGATGGAGAAAGATACTAAGAACTGTAAGATCATGGTTTGTCCAGCTGCATGGACAGTGTTTGCTGAGGAGAGTAGAGGAGAGTAGAGGAGCAAATTTGGGCAAAGATGGGGTAGGAATATTACAAACTTAGGATTAAACATGTTGCTTTTGAAGTGTCCAAGTCATAAAACAGTTAAATATGGGGATCTGGGTTTCCGAGGCTAAGCATAGGACTTAAATAGCTATCGGTGAGTTAATAGGTATGGACAGTTTAGAACAAAGCAAAAAGTGTTAATAGAATCTGGTAATATATTCATTTGGTTGTTACTTATACTCTATCTGACTTCATAAGTGAGTTTTCAGGGGCTTTCAAATAAGTTGTGCTCAGAAGATTGGTCATGTAAAGGAGAATTACGTTCATGTTAATAAAAAGTTTTAAAAGACTAGTTGTGCTGTCAAACCTGAGTAGAAGGTGGTAGAAGGATCATCACGACGGTGGATTGATGATGATAAAACTATTAGCCAACACTGTGTCTGGCAAAGTGTTAGGCTGTTTATATACAGTACGATTAATTTTTTAAAAACTCATATGAAAAAAAAAACTCATATGAGGTTAGATCTCTCACTTTTCAGATGAGGAAATCAGGAATGGACACATAATTAATTAGTCCAAGTTCACGAATATGATAAAGCACAGATCAAGGATATCTAAAATGAGCCTAAATTGTTTCTTCCACACCGCATTCTACTGTTTCTGAGTATGACATTGTACAGCAGCCAAATACCATCAGGCAAGATCTTTGATCATCCATTTTCCTCTTTTATAAGTCATTAACACCATTCAGTCATGTGTCATAGACTCTGGGTATAAAGTTCTCTCTTGTCTAGCAAGAGAGCAGGACACAGGATGAAAAATGAGAGATGGCTTATGTCTGGGAAAAGACAAGAGCCCAGAATAAGGGTCCTTGCCCAGTTTTATTAGGATCAGAAGGCTTACAAACATGGGGACGGACGTGCACAAAGAGACAATGAATCTGTGAATATTAAATTGTGGATGTGGCGGAAAGGGGGTCTTTAAAAATTCGGGGTTAGGGGTTTGGGTTAATACAAAACAAAATCCAGGCAGTCAGGCTGAAGGTTGTTTATGGCAGACGTGAGGCACCACCCCTGTTTATCTTAGCTAGCCTAGGGATGAGACAGGTAGGACAAATAACCTCAGAGTTAACAAGGCACCTTTTCTTTTGTTAATCATCTCCGCTGTGGGCTGCTTCACCTGCAGCGCAGCCATCTATATCCAGATTTACCTGTTTACCTAACTTGGTCCTTCTTTCCTGTGAAAGCAGCTTTCTGCTGTAGTACTAAATTGGGGGGGGGGGGGAGGAGGTGCTTTCACCCTGATATATCTAATCTTGTTTATTTCATATACCTATGTATTGGGCACCTTTGCACCTCCCTATTCTTGGTTGTCTTCTCAGGTGTGAGCATCCTATGGCTTTGTACTTTTTTCCTTGTTAACCCCTTGGTGTAAGCCCAGGGAATTTCTAAGCTTATTCCCCACAATCATGTAAATAACAATTATGTTTTCTTGCCTAAAAGTGCATATATTCCTAAATATATACCCATGAGTTAAAAATTGTGTTGCTTATAAATGCCTTTAATAGCAATAGAATAATAAGAAACAGAACATAAAGAATCTTACTTGTAATTTGACTATTCATTTATTCTTTCATCAGTATTTAGTGAGCACCTACTTGTGTATCAGGTCTTTTTCTTTTTTGGTGAGAACATTTAATTTCTACTCTTTGAGCAAATTTCAGTTATGTAATACAGTGATATCAACTCCAGTCACCGTGGTATACATTAGATCTTCAGACCCTCTTCATTTTATACCCTTTTACCAACCTCTCCTTTTTTCCTCTATCCAGCCCCCAGGCAACTATTCTAATTTGTTTGTATGAGTTTAACTTTTTTTTTAAACATGTACCTGATACTGTGCAATATTTATCTTTGTTTTCACTTAGCATAATGTCATCCAGGTTCATTGATGTTGTTACAAATGGCAGAATTTCCTCTCTTTATAATGCTGAATAATATTCCATTGTATATGTACACCACATTTTCTCATCCATCAATGGATAGTTAGATTATTTCCACCTTGGCTGTTGTGGATAATGCTGCAGTGAACATGGGAGTCCAGGTATCTCTTTGAGAGACTGATTTCATTTCCTTTGGATACATACCCAGAAGCTGGACCATATGGTGGTTCTAGTTTTAATTTTTGGAGGAATTGCCATGTTTTCCATAGTGGCTACACCAGTTTACATGAGTTTCTTCTGTATTTTGGTTATTGGTGCCTTATCAGATGTATGATTTTCAGATATTTTCTCCCATTCTGTAGCTTGCTTTTTCACTTTGTTGATGATTTCCTTGCTGCTGCAGAAGCTTTTGAGTAGGATATAGTCCCGCTTGTTTATTTTTGCTTCGCTGCCTTTGGTTTTGGTGTCATATCCAAAAAATCATCACTAAGACTGATGTCAGGGAGCTTATCCCTATATTTTCTTTCAGGATTTTATGGATTTAGGTCTTAAATTTAAGTCCTTAATCCATTTTGAGTTAATTTTTGTGTATTGTATAAGATAGGGGTCCATTTTCATTCTTTTGCACATGAATGTCTAGTTTTCCCAGCACCATTTACTGAGTAGAAAGTCAGTACTTTTTCTTTGTAGGATGTAATAACCCTCTTGCAAAAGGATCTTCGTAAGATAAGGACTGACACATTGACACATATCCATTGTGTTTGGTAATTAGGAGATACTCATGAGTACCGATGGCTTTGCTGCAGTGCTGGGGCTGGAAACATGCTAAAGTAGGTTGAGGAAATGTGATTTAAAGTTACTCAGCTAGAAAGTGAATACAGAGCTAGAATTTGAACCTTGGTTGTTAGGCTGTCTATCCCACAGTAAGCTGTGCTAAGAACACCTTTTCCTAAGCTTTGATTCCACCTCGATGCGCTGTACTGAGAATGCGGAAATGAAACTAGTCTTACTATGTTAAGCTGGTTATTTTACTAGTGTATGGTAAACTAGGATTCTACCTGTGGTGAAACGTTAAAGAGAAACAGTATGTTTCACTATTCAGTAACAAACAGAATCAAGCTTTAAAATCTTTTCTGACTCTTGAACAAAGGGACGAGATTAAGATGACTGCTTCCGACATATTGGGGACTGACTACGTAAGCCACAGTTTTCTTTTCGTAGAACTTTCGTATCCGGTAAAATACTAAGTTTAGGATTTGATTTTTATTGTCATATAAGGGTAATACATTGAAAGAAAAAGTGAATTTTTGATATGTACTGAGTTAATAAACACATCGGATCTTTCTTAAAGTTCTTTCCAGAATTAGTTCCCCAAAGCTCTTTTTTCCTTCCTCTTGTTATCCTTATCAAAGCTTTTTGTTGCATGTTTTGTTAAACCTTAAGTATAGAAAAAATAGCTTGGCATTAACGTTTCTTTTCATATATCTCTTTTTGAAGTTATACTGTAATTTGTGGAAAACAATAGGTATTAAATGATTAGCCCTTCAAAAATTTGTAAAGCTTACCTTATTTGGACATTGGTGATCGCCTTCTGTTTAAAACTTTTGAAAAATGCTACATGTAAGTGTTAACATGTCTATATAATAAATATGTGGCAAGAAATGTTGAGTAAATTATTTAAATTACCTGGAAATGTCTGTGAAGATCTGACATGATGCTAGATTTTTTTTTCCAGATCTTAGTTTTCAGGCAGCTTCTCAAATAATGTCTACGCCAGTTTATGATGCCATAAAATTAATGAAAGACATTTCACAGAACTTCCCCATAAAAGCCAGGTATGTTAAAGTTCATGGGTTGATTATAGCCAGAACTCTTTCCATTAAATAAACTTTATGAAAATAGCTGATTTCATTTAACATTGTGATATCAACTAATTCTAACAGATACAGTTTTAATGAAAATAGGGCATTTCTTTATTATGCGTGTTGGGTTGTTTTTTGGTTTTTGTTTTTACCAGAGGAAAATACTGGCATGTGCACACATGCGTACACATCCTGAAAAATAGAACTCTTGAATTAGAGGCAAATGGAAAGGAAAAGTAATCTATTAAAGTTATTTAAACAAAAATAGTGGTACGGTAATCCAGGATAAAACTTGTTCAAGCAATGAATAGAGAGAATATTTTTCTCTTTTCTGGGTGGAGGGTGATGAAAAGTATTATTCTAAATAGATTTATGCCCAGAATATGGCCAGATCATGTTCTTGCCCTTTCAGATTCTAAACAAGTCTTCTTTATGGAATATTTTGTGGAATACTTTTTGCCAGTAGGATACCTAAACGAACTGCTTCCAGAAATACTGATTTTACACTAAACACATCTTGCAGTTTAATAGATAATACATTTGCATGTCTAAAAGTAATCAGTGCTTTCACAAAATAACAAAACGCTTATTCATTTGTAGTCTGGTTAGGAATGACAGGATGTGAAATTATAAGCAACCAGTAAAACAGAAAATAAGTTAGCTTCTCTTGAAGACGTGGAGTGTGTGGCTAGCATAGCAGCGTTTTCCTGAGGAGAGGGGAGAGCACCCCTGCACGAGCAGCACCCTCTCTTAGCCCGTGGGTGATCACCAGACCTCTCTTTGCCTCATGCGTTTTGCTGTACATTTATCCACAGTGCAAAATACTGAATCTTAAATCTAGATATTCGTTCCTTTGTGGGTAAATAACTAGCACTTAGTTGGCCAAAAGATAACAACCTTTCTAGGGGACCCTGAAAATAGAGAGATGCACCAACTCAGTTACAGATTAAGAATCAATATATTGATGACTCTTCTGTTAATTTTAAAGAGCCAAGAATTTGAGAAGTCCGTACTTGCATACTTAAAACTTGAAATGTGCATATGTGTATAAATGTTTAGTTACACTGCTGTTTTTGAAATTACTAGATCAAATACAAATAAAGTAAAATAACTTCAGTGTTAAGATTATTCACTCTTTTGACTGTAAGTCAGTTGCAACTCAAGGTTGTGGGCTAAACTCTGCTCTTAATTTGTGGTTGATCATTTAAAAAGAATGCAAACTATGGTAACACTGCTGAATGGCTAACTTACAGGCTTGAGCATATCTGTAAAGCCACTTGATAGACCATTACTAAATGTTTGTTAAAATACCTGCTAAATGGATGAAAAACTTGTGATACCACATTATACATTGTAATTCCTCTTAAATGCTGCCAAATTTTAGGAGATAATCTACACTTTTTGCGGGAGTTTTATTTTAAAGCAGAACTCTGCATTAACGGTCTTTTAATTTTTAAATTGTTTTGTTTGCATAAAACTGACAAATATGTAACTAATTTTCCTAGGAGTTATCAAGTCAAATAAATGTAGTTAATAAACTTGTTTAAAAAAATCTCTTTAAGTTATGAGGGAGTTCTAAGTTCTTCAAGAGTGGATATGGAGGAAGTCAGTATTGTTAGTCATTTAGAGCTTACATACTCTGGTAAAGATCCCAGGTTTACCAAAACTCTTTTTTATGTGCAAGTATTTTGAAATTTGTTTGCATTGACACATGTGTCATATTGGTCATTTTATACAAAGTTTCTCTGAATGGGCCAAACAGCACAAAATAGCATTTTCAGTCAAGTATATCTGAAAAGTATCTAGTAGTAAATAAGTTCCGACTGTACCTAATGCATACATTTGTGCCCATGAACTCTTTTTTTTTAATTATTTAATTCCAGTGTAGTTAACATACAGTGTCGTGTTAGTTTCAGGTGTACAATATAGTGACTCAGCAACTCGGTCCATCACCCAGGTGTGCACAAGCTCCTGTCAGTCTTGAATCCGCCTGAATCAGACACAGTCAGACACCCTTGTCAAAGGAGAGCCGTGGTGCCAGTTGTCCAATAGCTACATGGAAATGTGCACTTTTGGTTGTGAAGCATTCTGAGTTTTTAGGTTCTTATCCAGAGTATTATATTATCCTGAATTATAGATTGTCCTAAACGTTTAAGTAAAAATGAATTATATCAGTATTTTTTTTTTCCAGATCTCTGACCAGAATTGCTGTAAATCATCTTATGAGGGAGGAAATACAGGGAAACCAAAAGGTTTGTTTGAATTCTTTTTTTTTTAAAAATTGACTACACTAATATCAATGATTTTAGACTTTGGATCTTCAGTTTCCATACAGAAAAGAAAATGTTAATTTGTGCTTTTTGATTATTAAAACAGTTCAGATTTTCCACTTTTAGATTGTCTACTTTATACAGCTCACAGTCTGTGATAACAGCAAGTCTCCTCTGACATACATCTTACCTACTTCTTCATTCACCCTATGCTTCGGGCCTTCTGCCCACGTAGTATGGTTGTCTTTACAGGACAAAGAATAAAGCTGTGAGTTAATTACTCTGTTTCTCATGATCAGTTTTTCTTTAAAAGCTTGTAAGGCCTGAGTCAGGTTTGGACTGCTGGAACATCATTAGAATCCTGTGGCATAAAGGGCACAATTGATCAGTAATTTGATAAGATTTTGCCAAGTGGTCTCTTAAGTCACAGTAAGAACCCAAATGATCCTAATTGTGTGCTATTTGTGAAGTGCTTCGAACACTGCCTGGCTTCATTACATAGGACTGCCTTGGCTTAAAGAAATACAAGACGCACCGGGCGCTGAACAGTAGGAGTTTGTTTTTCTGACCTAAAAGAAGTCTCAGAGTGAGCAGTTACAGACATGGTTTACTCCTCCTATGGCCACAGCTTTAGACTTCTTATTTGTATTTAAAGCAGAAAGAGGCAGGAATATGGTATTAAATACCACATTAATCCTCCGTAATGCCTTCCTGGAACGCATCACCTGTCTGACTTCCAACTCACTGGCCAGAATTTTGTCCTATGGCTATCTCTAGCTGCAAGGGAGGCTAGAAAATTAGTGCTCACTTTTCTAGTAATGGAGGTAGCAAAGTGGGTTAACTTAGCCAGGCAACAGCGCCTGTCACACAGAAGCAGAATGAACTCTCAGTAGGTACCAGCTCTTGTGATGGCGGCCAGCAACTACAGCAGTAATAATGAAGGAGTAGATGCATAGTTCACATTTGGAGCACGAGTGTTGGGAACCATCACACATCATCCCTATGTAGGATATTCTTTGCCTAGCTTACCACCTGAGAAATTATTGTTTATCCTCCCAAAATGGTTGTGGTATTACTTCTTTCTCCAATTTTCCTAATTGCTCTTACCATTCTTTGAACAGAGTGATTTTCTTATAAAAGCTCCTGTACTAATAGTGAATTTTGTTTGAATAGTGCCACCTGCAGCAGGAAAAGAAGAGAGGGTAGAAAAGGGAGGAGAAATAAAGGATGCCGAAGTTTCAGTGGCTTCACCCAGTCCAGTATATTTTTTTTGCCCATTTAATAGTCCAGAGAGGGTGTTCAGGTCATCAGAACATCAAGTTGTGATTTGGGGTCCAAATGCTGGAGGACTTCATGAGGTTACAGAAGAAATACTGTGAGAATGAAAGAGAAGTAACTGGAACTGAAGACCCAAATTTTCTCAGGTAGACCCGTATGACCTCATGATCACAGGGTGACTGCTAAAGCTAGTTGCTGCAGCAGAGTGGAAGTGGAAGTTGATAGAAATGAGTAGATCAGGAAACTCTGAATCTAGAGGCTTGAATGAGTATGGTACCTGATACAGCCCATTCCCTCAGAAATACCGGTTGAATTGAAAACTGTTGAATGTTTACATGTTATCTGTAATACATTCAATGTTTAGCATTAGGTAGTTTTTTTAAGTGTTCTATAGAGAGAGAGTATAGGAGTCATTAATATCCCAGTGTATAAAATGGGATCCAGTGATTTCTGTTGGGTCACAGAGTTGGTAAAAGAACCAGAATTTGTGCTCTGATAGACAGTTCATTTCAGATCAATTTCATAAGCACTTTGAATTTGTTCAGGTGCCAAACATCCTGCCAGGTGATTAGAAAACAAGGTATTTGAGGAGATCGAGAAATTTTGGTGTAGTTTCTTTTCTTCTAAAAATTCTTGAATGACTGCTATTTCCAGAAGAACATCATACAAAATTTAGAAAATTGCATTTAATAAAACCAGGTGGATATGAGGAGTCTAGTGTAAACTGTCATTCCTCTACAGAAATCAACAGGGAAACCTGTCGATCAAGCAAAGCTGAGTTTAATCAACTTACCACAGTAAGGGGGAACAACATTTGGTAGAATCTTCTTAGTGTCTCAAAAGAAGGATATTATGGTAGATTACTTATGGGTTGTAGGGCTTCTGTTCAAGTGGTTTAACAGTAGTTGAGTATTGGTCAACACAATAGTAATGGTTTTGATGAGTGAACTGTTACAAGCAAGCTCTTTGCCCAGATGAGGTAACTGTTCACATGGGCAAACCAGACCATTTTGTAGTTCTAGTCCAAGTTTGCCTGGAACTATTTGTTTGTAAGAATTTCCTGAAGCAAATGGTTATTTATTCATTTATAGCTTTATCTTCCTGGATAAGAATTTCCTGTAATAGTTCAGTAATGTCAGCTCAGGTGATCTCTGTTCTCAGTCCCAGTAGTTGAGCTGTAATACATAAGTGGTCCCTGCATTTCTCTCTGGGAGGGCAAGAGAGGACTCCAGAAGTAGACAGTAGCTGGGTAGAAAAGTGGGGAGAGACCATGTTACTTTCACGATAGTACTTTATGACCAAAGGTTTCATATTACTAGTAAATAGAAAGTCATAGGGAAGGACAATTTAAAAATTTAAGATCATTGGTTGGTATATTTGCAGAGGGAAAACATGAAGTATTGAGATGGATTATGTTATTATTCACAAATAGTCACTCTCTTCCCTCTGTCAGAGGAGTCTGCTCCTCTGCCCCTACGATGTTGACTGATACCATGTCACTTGTGACTTGCTTTAACTAATATGAAATGAGCAAATACACATGTCATGTGCAAGCAGCAGCTTTGTGGTTTCGTTGCCTTTTGGCTTCTGCACTCTCCCTCTCTCTCCCTCTCTCTCCCACCCTCTCCCACCCTCTCTCTCCCACTCTCTCTCCCTCTCTCTCTCCCTCTCTCTCTCCCTCTCTCTCCCCCACCCTCTCTCCCTCTCTCCCTCTCTCTCTCTCGGCCTCTCCCACATAGAGGCTGCTCTCCTGGTCTGGCACCTGAAATGAAAAAGGCCCTGGGGTGAGCCAAAGATAATTGAAGGTGTGAATATGTGATATGAACAAGAAATCAGTGTTTCCTCTGGGAAGCCACTGAGATTCGGGGATTCTTTATATTAAGAACTTGGATACTGTAATATCAAATATAATTAAGCTTTATACGTTACTTTTCCGTTTGCTAAATTGTATTTTATCTTATGCTCCTGAAACTGTTAAACACTGTTTCTATGTTTCAAAGAAATGCAGAATAATGTCTGTTGCTCTATAAAAGGGTGATTTTAGGGCTATTGGAAAAGGTGAAGGAATAAAGTAGCTATGGAAATAGAACAGAAAGGCAGAAGTTGTGGGTTTAGTTCCTGGTACTAGCTTTGAGAAGTTCTCTTTAAACCTCTTCTGTAAAATGTAATTACACAGTTCAGATTAGAATAATCTGTGAGCATATTTTGTAAATATATACAACTATAAGATGGCAGAAATCATGGGAATGTAGTCAAAACGACAAGTTTAAGGTTAGAATTCTTACAGAAAGAGTTATTCTAATACTACATTTAAAAAAGGTCATTCTTTCATTTACATTATCCAGAATTAACATTATGTGTCAATCCTAGTATTTGCTTTATCTTCTCATTTTTTTAGGAATTATTTGGATCTTTTCAATTTTAATATCTTTATTTTTTGCATAGTTCAGCATTTTATTACCAACTTAGCTAGGAAGCCTGGCTATGGTTAATTTTATTTAGTTATATCATATTTTTAATCGAAGCTGGCCTAAGTTGACATTTTATTAAGAATATAGTGACTGGTTCCAATAGAAATATGGCTGCAGCCAAATTTAAAGTAGTCCCATTTATTCTCCTAAAAATCATACAGAGCAACAAAGAAAATGAGTAGAATTCATATATAGCGACAAAAAGAATGAAACCACGTTTTCAGCAAAACTATCAGAAGGCAAAAACCTACAAACTCTCAATTTTGTGTGTGGTGGAAAATGCCAGCACCAGTAGAACTTAAGTATAAAGCTACAGTTGCATGGAGGAGAAGAATGGAACATGGCAAGAGTCCCAGCATGACAATCCCAGCAATCATCAGCAAGCACTCACCCTCAGAGAGGGCTCCACTCTGAGTAGGAACACTGGGGTGGGCAGGATTAAAAACAAATAGGAGAGGGGCGCCTGGGTGGCTCAGTGTGTTGAGCGTCTGACTCCTGATTTTGGCTCAGGTCATGATCCCAGGGTCTTGGGATTGAGCCCACTTTGGGCTATGTGTGGAGTCTGCTTAAGATTCATTCTCTCTCTCTCTCTCTCTCTCTCTCTCTCTCTCTCTCTCTCTCTCTCCCCCTCTGCCCTTCCCCTGCTCATGCTTGCATGATCTCTATTTCTCATAAAAATTAAACACACACACACACACACACACACACACATCAGCTGCAGGAGGGGGAAAGAGGAGTCATGTGAAGTGCACGGAAGTGGCAGATTTAAGAAAATCTAGCTGGGGGGTGGGGGTGGGGTGGTTCATCCAAGAGACCAGGTCATCATCCTTTAGTGGCAAAGTGAAGAGAAAAAGTGCCTGGTGATTAGAGCCTCTCAGCTGGGCTAATATTTGAGAATCTGAGGAAGACTGTCTACATTGGGTGATCCAGCTGAAACTGTTGATGACAATAAGGAAACTTCAAAGCAGGAAACCTGGAAGGCTAATTTTGCCTCTTTCACTCCCAAACCATCTCCCCTGCTAATGTCTAGTGCGAGAAAATCTAAGTGATTCAGATATGCTTGTCAGAAAGGTAGAACTACTACATCCATGTAAAGATCTCCCTGTAAAGGGGGAAAGGAGGAGCAGAATTACACTGTAAATGAAGAAACCTCACTAAGCAGAGGAAGATTGCAACACGGCATTCACATGTGTGCTTGAAAAGCTACTGAAGTCGAGAAGCAACACAGTACAGAAGTACAGTGACTCACAGCGAAGACGGGCCAAGAATAGGACCAGAGAATGGGAAACCAGAGCTGGGAGGGCTTTGCAAAGATATAGAAAGCAACCATTTCAGAAGTAAAAGCTAAAACTACAAATGGCAGGCACAAGGGAGAATTGAATTTGTAGAAAACCCCATAGAAGACATAGTGGATAGAATTAAGAAATGCAAAGAAAGCAGAAAAGATTCAAGACAGATGATAATTAAAAGGCAGGTAAAGGAAATCCAGCATTCCTATAGTAGAGTTTCTGAAATAGAAAACCAAACAAATGGACAGAGCAAATGTTTAAAACTGTAATTAAACCATTTTCTGAAATAAAAGACTTGAATCCACATTATTTAAAGGATACACCATATAACTAGGAAAATTGACCAAGAATCATCAAAATAAAGAAAGGCTGTAGGAAAAAAGGAATTATTTGTGCATTTAGCAATAAGGATTATAAAGAAAGAAAACCAGATTGGCATCAGATTTTCAAAACCAGAAGTATTCAACCCCAGAAGACCGTGAAGTTCTGCCTATGGGATTCTCAGAGAGAGAAAAACTGTCCTTCAAACTAGCTCTCAGATAGATATGCATATATAGACTACAAAAAATGTTGAACAACAAGAATTCAAGGAAAGCATGCTCCCTGAGGAATTTCTTCTGATCAAGAACTCCTAGAAGATGCTTTGGCAGAAAAACTGCCTAGTTGGGCATTGAATGAGTTTATTGTCCAACTAAAACAGAGACGCAGGTGAGGGAAAGGGCGATGCTGCAGTATATAAATAGCGCCCACTCTGACATAGTAAAATATTGCAACTAATACAAGTAAGGAGGTAGTAAATAGAATAAATTTGCTGACTGCCTTAACGGAGATACTCGGGAATCATGGGAGTGGATTAAAGCTGAAAAATCACACAGTGGAGCCTAAACATACTTAAAAGTGCACAGTTAGCCACTAATGAGTAGAAAGCTATTGAGTAAAAGTGGGCTGTGCAAGAGCAGGAAGAGGTTAAAAACTATTTTTTATAATAGCATCATTAGATACCTTTTAAAGAGCTGAGGGTATTACATGAAGATACATGTGTAAGAGTAGCTAGTGGAACAGAGATCTAAATCTTCCCTTGGAAAAGAACCTAAAAAAAAGAAATGTACATGCACCCCCCCCAATCCATTCATGAATGAATTTTAGAAACACACCCGGAAAGAGCGAATGCAACATGGAAGAATGACAGTTGCAGCTACTCTCTGTCGTATCAACCAATGTAAATAAACTTGACATTACCAAGAGGTGTCAGTTTGAATCATTAGGCTAATAAATGTGAAATAACTCTTAAACTAATTCAGAAATGTTAAAGATTAAAGATGGGGCAGTGGTAAACCAAGCAAATACTGTGTTACAGGGGTAGTGATCTTAATACCATAAAGCTAGGTTCAGGCCTGAAAGTATTAATGAGCAAAAAAGGGCCCTGTATGAGACTGATGAAAGTGTAACAATTGTTAATATCTATCCATCAAAGCACTGTAGGAATATTCATAAAACAGAAACTACTGGAGATGGAAGGAAAAACAGAATTTACCTAAGACTGATGTAGTCAAAAATCAAAGATACGACCAAACATTATCAATGTGATAGGTGTTACAGATATATAATACATTTTATATCCTGATAACAGAGAAAAGTCTTTTCTCAAATTGTTATGGAGTAATGACCCCCCCCCCCCAAAAAAAACAGAGAGAAGGAAGAAAAGAGCATGGCAAATTCTTTCATCCCTGTGCACTCAAACTGGAAGTTGATTTAAAAAAAAAAGAAATCAGGAGAACATGGCTTCTTCTCTGGGAGATTAAAACTCTGTTTACTCTTAAGTAGAAGGGAAAATAAAATACACATCAAAATTGCAGTATTCTTGATAAATTTTGAAAAGACAAGCTATTAGAATCTTTGGGGCACAAAACAAAGTTCAGAGAAAAGCCTTAAAATCTTACATCAGTAAAAATAAAAGATTAAAAATAAAGGAATTAAATTTAGGACCTAAAAGGTTAGGAAAAGCAATAAAGAAAATCAAAAGAAAGCAGAAGAAAATAATACAGGGTAAAAATTAATGCACTAAAAGACAAAAATAATGAAACTAATAAAAGGATAATATGCCATAATCAAGTTTACTTGAATGCAAGGATGGTTCAATATTAGGCAGTCTATTCGTACAATAGTATCATTGGATATTTGTTGTAAAGTGGCACGATTTTCTCCATAGATGCTGAGAAGCATTTTACACAATTCAAGATCTATTCCTGACTGTAAAAACATTTTTAAAAACTTCATAAAGAAATCAATGAGACTTTTTTTTAAAGTGTGCACATGTATATTTGTGTGTATCTCAGCTTAAAAACCATCTTACTATTGGAAAAGATGTCAGAGAGTAAAGAAAAAGACTCCATTTATAATAGCAACATAAACAGCTGTATATTTACCAAAATCAGGAACAAGACAATGAAGCTCATTATTGTCATTGTAATTTATCATTGTATTAGCTGTTAGCCAACATGATTAGTTAAGAGAAACATGTTAGAAGTATAAAAATTGGGGGGAAATGCAGCATAAGAGAATCTGTGAAAAAGCCAAAAACTGGAGACAGAAAGGTGTTCTAGTCTTCTCAGGCTCCCATGGACTGGGTGGCTTCGACAAGTTATTTTCTCACACTTTGGGAGCCTACAAGTCCTAGATCGTGGTTTTGGCAGATTCTGTTTCTGGTGAGGGCTGTCTTCCTGGTTGGTAGACAGACAGCCACCTCCTTGGTGTGTCTTCACATGGCCTTTCTGTGCATACGAAGTGCACCACCCTCATGACCTCATGTCACTGTAATTACATCTCTGTAGGTCCTGTCACTAAATACAGTCACATCGGGGTTGAGGGCTTCAGTTATTTGAATTTGGAGAGGGACGTGCTTTAGTCCCCAACAAAAGGTAATAGGTTACACGACTAATATATAGAGAAATCAGTGGGTTCCAAATATTGCAAACAACTAGCTCAAACAACTTGTTGGAAGATGTCAGAAGAGAGAAAGACTCCATTTATAATAGTAACATAAACAGCATCTTGACAACGAAGTCAATTCTAAGTTAATTTATAGTTGTAATCAGAACCTATAAAAATACCAAAGGTGACTTTTTTTTTTCTGAAACTTGACAAATCTAAAACTTCATGTGGAAAAGATAGGCAAGGAATAATAGCCAGGGATACTGTGGAAAATTTAAAAGAACAGTAGGGACCTGCCCCGTGGGGACACCAGCACAGACTGTTCATGCCATCATGGATTGTCACTCCAGCCTGCTCAGAGCCACTGGGGCCACCACTGCCATCACCTTTCTACCTCTCCTCCATTTGGAATCAGTGAAATAATTTTGAAATAAGCTTTGATTTCAGAGCAAGAAATCTGAATTTAATCCGTAAACTAAGGAACCGTGGTGTATATTGCTGTCTCAGCCATCTCCCTTGGAGCATGCTGGGAGAAGGACAAGAATGGTAATGGCTTTCCTGTCATTAATCTTGGCTAAATGGGTTTGGACCAGTAGTGCATGTTACCTGCTACCGTGTGGGGCATGTGAGTGGTACCTAAAAAAACGGAGACGAGGGTGGTGGGGACTAGAGGCCGGGAATCCCAGGATCCCTTGCAGTGTTCCTGAGTGTGGACTGAGCACTGGAACAGTCATGATGTACGTCACTGCTGTGACATATCCTCCCCACACACCAAAGAGTACAGTTCCCACAAAACGTGTAAACAAGAGGTTTATGCATAAGAAAGAAATAATAGTGGTCATTAAATATGTAGAAAGATGATCTGTCTTCACTCCTAATAGAAATACAGGTCCAAGTTAAACGGAGACACCAGATTTTAAAAATTAGAAAGTTTGATAGTGTAATCAGCGAGCGGATCAATCTTTTGTGAAAGAAAGCAGGGAAAACGAGATGTATTATCTGGACATATTAGTGTTTGCATAAAGGGACACCAGAAGGATGAACGAGAAACTGGGGGGAAAAAACCCCGGTCACCTCTACGGGCCACAAAGAGAGGCTGGGAGACAGAGTGAAAGGTTGCAGAATGGGCATGAGAATTGTGTAGAGGTTTTTATGTGGTTTGACTTTGAACTCATGCGGAGATTATTCTGGAAATATTATGACTGTGCTGAAGGTACATAAGTATATTTGGGTTTGATTTTATTCAGGAGGCAACTGATTTCACTCCAAACTATGGCACATTTCCCTTCGAAGTTCAGAATTGTTATTTTGATCAGAGATTTACCAGAAGCTGCTTTTCCTGGTTTTAAATTAAATGTCAGTCTACTGTGTATCTGTTCTTATTTGCTTGTAAGAGCTGTTTGTGTTCCATAACATTTTTTGGTTTGGGGGAATAAAATGGAGATATGATAGGGTGATCTGGTAACTTTGTTGTTGTTTTGTTGTTTTTTACTTTAGTGTAAAACAGATTTTTTCAGTTTCATAATTACATAATCAAATGCAGGTATTTAAATACAAGATCCAAGTAAAGGATTATATCTAATTCAAATAAAAGCTCACACCTTTTCTAATTATGTGAACTAATTACTTAGAAGAGACAGCAATTTTAGAATTCTTGAGAAAATCCCAAGATTAGAATATCCTTCCCAAAAGTTCTTCTGTAAAACATTTTCTTTAGAATCTTATATTCTCTCATCACTCATCCTGGGGGCAGGGGAGGGAGAACCTCTTCTATATTACAATATATCTGACTTCAAATTTTAAATCCAGAATGGATGCAGTTTCAGCTTGGGGGCCTCCCTCCAGATGTGTTTATAAGCAAATTTACCATGATAAAGCTCTACCAGTCTTCTGGGATCCACCCAGTTGGAATTTTTTTAGTTTCTGGTAATGGCCCAGCTCTGTTGGTGGTTAAAGGGATATGTTACAATGTATTCCCTCTTTTTTTTTCAGCCTCTGCTTTATTTTTTTAATATAATTTATTGTCAAATTGGCTAACATACAGTGTGTAAAGTGTGCTCTTGGTTTTTGGGGTAGATTCCCATGGTTCATTGCTTACATACAACACCCAGTGCTCATCCCAACAAGTGCCCACCTCAATGCCCATCACCCATTTTCCCCTCTACCCACCCCTGCCCTGTCCACCCTCAGTTTGCTCTCTGTATTTAAGAGTCTCTTACGGTTTGTCTCCCTCCCTGTTTGTAACTATTTTTTTCCCTTTCCCTTTTCCATGGTCTTGTGTTAAGTTTCTCAAAATCCACATGAATGAAAACATACGCTATCTGTCCTTCTCTGACTGACTTATTTTACTCAACATAATACCTTCCAGTTTCATCCACATTGCTGCAAATGACAGGATTTCATTCTTTCTCATTGCCAAGCAGTATTGTATATATAAACCACATCTTTATCCATTCATCAGTTAATGGACATTTGGGCTCTTTCTATAATTTGGCTATTGTTAAAAGCGCTCCTATAAACATTAGGGTACATGTGCCCCTATGAATCAGCACTCCTGTATCCTTTGGATAAATTCCTAGTAGTGCTGTTGCTGGGTCGTAGGGTAGTTCTATTTTTAATTTTTTGAGGAACCTCCACACTATTTTCCAGAGTGGCTGCACCAGTTTGCATTCCCACCAGCAGTGCAAGAGGGTTCCCGTTTCTCCACATTCTTGCCAGCATCTGTAGTTTCCTGGTTTGCTCATTTTAGCCACTCTGACTGGTGTGAGGTGATATCTGAGTGTGGTTTTGATTTGTATTTCCCTGATGATGAGTGACATTGAGAATCTTTTCATGTGCCTATTGGCCATCTGGATGTCTTCTTTGGAGAAGTGTCTATTCATGTCTTCTGCCCATTTCTTCACTGGATTATTTGTTTTTTGGGTGTTGAGTTTGGTAAGTTCTTTGTAGATTTTGGATACTAACCCTTTGTCTGATATGTCATTTGCAAATATCTTTTCCCATTCCGTTGGTTGCCTTTTAGTTTTGTTAATTATTTCCTTTGCAGTGCAGAAGCTTTTTATCTTGATGAGGTCCCATTTTTGCTTTTAATTCCCTTGCCTTTGGAGATGTGTAGATCAAGAAATTGCTGCAGCTGATGTCAAAGAGGTTGTTGCCTACTTCTTTAGGGTTTTGATGGTTTTCTGTCTCACAGGTCTTTCATCAATTTTGAGTTAATTTTTGGGTATGGTGTAAGAAAGTGGTCTCGTTTCATTCTTCTGCATGTTGCTGTCCAGTTCTCCCAGCACCATTTGCTAAAGAGACTTTTTTCCATTGGATACTCTTTCCTGCTTTGTCAAAGATTAGCTGGCTGTACATTTTGTGGGTCCAGTTTTGGGTACTCTATACTATTCCATTGGTCTTTGTGTCTGTTTTATGCCAATACCATACTGTCTTGATGATTACAGCTTTGTAGTAGAGACTAAAGTCTTGGATTGTGATGCCTCCCACTTTGGTTTTCTTTTTCAGTATTACTTTGGCTATTCGGGGTCTTTTGTGGTTCCATACAAATTTTAGGATTGATTGTTCTAGCTTTAAGAAGAATGCCCGTGCAATTTTGATTGGGATTGCATTGAATGTGTAGATTGCTTTTGGCAGTATTGACATTTTAACAATATTCTTCCAGTCCATGAGTATGGGATGTTCCGTTTCCTTCATTTTCCTTCATGAATTTTCTATAGTTTTTTAGCATATAAATCTTTTATATCTTTGGTTAGGTTTATTCCTAGGTATTTTATGGTTTCTGGTGCAATTGTAAATGGGATCAATTTCTTGATTTCTCTTTCTGTTGCTTCATTATTGATGTGTAGAAATGTAACCAATTTCTATACATTGATTTTGTACCCTGTGACTTTGCTGAATTCATGTATCCATTCTAGTAGCCTTTTGGTGGAGTCTTTCAGGTTTTCCACGTAGAGTATCATGTCATTTGCGAAAAGTAAAAGTTTGACCTCTTCGCCAATTTTGATGCCTTTTATTTCATTTTGTTGTCTGATTGCTGATGCTAGCTAGCTGGACTTCCAACACTATGTTAAACAACAGTGGTGAGAGTGGACCTCCCTGTCGTGTCCCTGATCTCAGGGGGAAAGCTCTCAGTTTTTCCCTACTGAGGATGATATTAGCTGTGGGCTTTTCATGTATGGCTTTTATGATGTTTAGGTATATTCCTGCTGTCCCGACTTCCTTGAGGGTTTTTATGAAGAAAGGATGCTGTATTTTGTCACATGCTTTTTCTGCATGTATTGACAGGATCATGTGGTTCTTATCCGTTCTTTTATTAATGTGATGTATCACATTGATTGATTTGCGAATATTGAACCAGCCCTGCAGCTCAGGAAAGATTCCTACTTGATCATGGTGAATAATTCTTTTTATATACTGTTGAATTCAATTTGCTAGTATCTTGTCGAGAATTTTTGCATCCATGTTCATCAGGGATGTTGGCCTGTAATTCTCCTTTTTTGTGGGGTCTCTGTCTGGTTTGGGAATCAAGGTAATGCTGGTTTCATAGAATGAGTCCGGAAGTTTTCCTTCCGTTTCTATTTTTCTGAAATAGCTTGAGAAGGATAGGTATTAACTCTGCTTTAAATGTCTGGTAGAATTTCCCTGGGAAGCCATCTGACTCAGGACTCTTATTTGTTGAGAGATTTTTGATAATGGATTCAATTTCTTTACCAGTTATGGGTCTGTTTAGATTTTCTATTTCTTCCCATTTGAGTTTTAGTATTGTGTGGGTGTCTAATTTGTCCATTTCTTCTAGGTTGTCCAGTTTGTTGGCATATAATTTTTCATAGTATTCTCTGATAAGTGCTTGTATTTCTGAGGGATTGGTTGTAATAATTCCATTTTCATTCATGATTTTATCTATTTGGGTCCTCTCTCTTTTCTTTTTGAGAAGTCTGGCTAGGGGGTTATCAATTTTGGTTATTTTTTCAAAAAAACCAGCTCTTAGTTTCATTGATCTGTTCTACTGTTTTGTTTTTTTTTGGGGGGGGGGCAGGAATTCTATATTGTTTATTTCTGCTCTGATCTTTATTATTTCTCTTCTGCTGCTGGCCCGGGGTTCCTTTGTTGTTCTGCCTCTAGTTCCTTTAGGTGTGCTGTTAGATTTTGTATTTGGAATTTTTCTTGTTTCTTGAGATAGGCTTGGGTTGCTATGTATTTTCCTCTTAGGACTCCCTTTGCTGCATCCCAAGGGGTTTGGACTGTTGTGTTTTCATTTTCATTTGTTTCCATATATTTGCTAATTTCTTCTTTAATTGCCTGGTTGACCTATTCATTCTTTAGTAGGGTGTTCTTTAACCTCCATGCATTTGGAGGCTTTCCAATTTTTTTTCTGTGGTTGATTTCAAGTTTCATAGCATTGTGATCTGAAAATGTGCATGGTATGATCTCAGTTCTTTTATATTTATTGAGGACTGTTTTGTGACCCAGCATATGATCTATCTTGGAGAGTGTTCCATGTGCACTAGAGTAAAATGTGTATTCTGCTGCTTTAGGATGAAAAGTTCTGAATATATCTGTCAAGTCCATCTTGTCCATTGTATCATTCAGGGCCATTGTTTCTTTATTGATTTTCTGTCTGGATGATCTGTCCATTTCTGTAAGTGCAGTATTAAAGTCCCCTGCAATTACCACATTCTTACCAATAAGATGCTCATGTTTGTGATTGTTTTATATATTTGGGTTCTCCTGAATTCAGTGCATAGACATTTATAATTTTTAGCTCTTCTTGATGGATACACATCATAATTATGATATAATGCCCTTCTTCATCTCTTGTTAAAGCCTTTAGTTTAAAATCTAGTTTATCTGATATAAGTAATGGCTACTCCAGCTTTCTTTTGACTTCCAGTAGCATGATAGATGGTTCTCCATCCCCTCACTTTCAATCTGAAGGTGTCCTCAGGTCTAAAATGAGTCTCTTGTAGACAGCAAATAGATGGGTTTTGTTTTGTTTTGTTTTGTTTTAATCCATTCTGATACCCTGTGTCTTTTGATTGGAGCATTTAGTCCATTTACATTCAGTGTTGTTACTGAAAGATATGGATTTAGTGTCATTGTGTTATCTGTAGGTTTCATGCTTATAGTGATATCTCTGGTCCTTTGTGGTCCTTGCAACATTCCACTCACAGAGTCCCCCTTAGAATCTCTTGCAGGGCTGGTTTAGTGGTCATAAACTCCTTCAGTTTCTGTTTGTCTGGGAAAGCCTTTATCTCTCCTTCTATTCTGAATGACAGGCTTGCTGAATAAAGGATTCTTGGTTGCATATTTTTCTTTTTCAGCATGTTGAAAACTCCTGCCACTCCTTTCTGGCCTGCCACATTTCAGTAGATTGGTCTGCTACTACCCTTATGGGTACCCTTGTAGACCTTAAGGCCCATTTTTCTAGTTATGGGTCTGTTTAAATTTTCTGTTTCTTCCCATTTGAGTGGGTGTCTAATTTGTCCATCCCTAGCTGCTTTCAGAGTTCTCTTTATCTTCATATTTTGCCAGTTTCACTATGACATGTCACACAGAAGATGGATTCAAGTTACATCTGAAGGGAGTTCTCTGTGCCTGCTAGATTTCAATGTCTGTTCCCTTCCCCAGATTGGGGAAGTTCCTACCTACGATTTGTTCAAGTACACCTTCGGCCCCTTTCTCTCTTCTTCTTCTTCTGGAACTCCTATGATATGGATATTGTTCTGTTTCGCTTTATCACTTAGTTCTCTAATTCTCCCCTTGTGGTCCAGAATTTTCTTATCTTTCTTTTTCTCAGCTTCATCTTTGCCATAATTTTGTCTTCTCTTTCACTTAATCTCCCCTCTGCCTCTTGAATCCTTGCTGTCACTGCCTCGAGTTTATTTTGCACCTCATTTACAACATTTTTAAATTCATCATGACTATTTTTTACTTTCTTGATCTGTGCAGCAATAGATTCTCTGCTGTCTTCCATGTTTCTTTCAAGCCCAGCAATTAATCTTATGACTATTCTAAATTCTTGTTCACTTATGTTGTTCATATCTTTTGATCAATTCTTTAGTTGTCATTTCTTCCTGAAATTTCTTTTGAGGGAAATTCTTCCGTTTCATCATTTTGGCTAGTTCCCTGTCCCTTATGTGTTTTAAAAGCTTGCTATGTGTCCTGCACTACTATATTAAAGAGGGGTCATACAGTCTCCAGGGCCTGGCCCTTCAGGAGGTGTTTTTTGGAGTGTGCTACTTGCTCTCTGTTGTTGTGACTGTGGTTGCTTTATCTCCCTACCCATCGTGATGTTTTGGACCCTCCACCAGGTGTGCTTTGATTTGTTCGCTGAAGTAGCCTTGGAAAAGAAAACAAAAAAACAGAAAAACAAAACAAAAACACCAGCTACAGCAAAACAACGGGGTGATGGTGTTGATGGAACAGGCCTTATCCCATACAAAGAGAGAGATGACAGGAGCAGGGAAAAAGAAAAGAAAATTGAGCAGAGAAACTCTATGGCTTAATCCAGACAGAGAGGAAACTGAAGGAGATATAGAAGAGTAAAGAGAATAGATTCAATATGTCTGCTTAAACAAACCAACAACCAGAATAACCAGACTAGAGAAGGGAAGACATAAGGAGAAAAGGAAGAGGGGGAAAAAAAAACCCGTGTGTGTATTTATATATATATACACACACACAAAACAAGAATTGTCCAAGAATTAGAAAATGCAAAACCACTGGGGGCCTTGGAACCAGGGGCAGCACTGGTCTGGAGGAGGGGCTGTCTGGTTAACATCTGTCCTGCCCCAGTAGATCCAGAGTCAGCAGGCACAGAGGGGCGTGGTTTGGTGTGGGCAGGTCCCCGCCTCCACTGTGAACCTGCTGTCCCTTCCCTGATGCCACATGTTGGAGGTGGTGGGGAGAAAAATGGCGACACTTGAGTCTCTCCTTCACCGACCAGGTGTCCCAAACCACTCGTTCAGGCCATCCTTGCAGTGCCGCAGGAGGGCGTGAACGAAGCAGTTTGCCCCACTCCCCCAACTCTCGCATCTCCCTGGCTCACGGCTGGGATTTAAACCCCGATGTCTTAAAGGGCTCTGCTCTGTGCACCCCAGTTCCGGGGAAGCGCCACTCCGCGTGGCAGATATGACTTCTGGCTGGTGGGCACAGGCAGCCTTTGTCCTTTGAATGGTTATATACCTTCTTCCCACAGCACTCCAGGGAGAGGATCACTTTCTCCCACTGCAGACTGCACCTCTGAACTAGGTACCGAGCCCAGGACTGGCTCCCCTCCTCCCCAGGTGCACAAACAGGGCAGCCGGCCTCAGTTCAGAGGAAGCCCCACAGTTTGAGATTGGATCTTTCTCTGTCCTACTCTGTGGTTTTTCTCTTGTCCAGATATAGTCCTACGCTTCCTTAGTCTCTCTTTTTCATCCCTTTGTCTCTGTGCAGAAGGGGATCCCTCCCGTCCCTGCGTTATACAGCCTGTTTTATCTTTCCCAGTTTGCAATCCCGCACCTATGACCCGCCAGGTTGTACCCGTGGGTCCCTGGAGACCTCTTTGTCACTCTGCAGCCTGGACTCTTGGAAGTCAAAGTCCTTTGGCCTCAACACTGCTGTGTTTGAGGGACGAGGGAACTACAGGTTTCCCTACTTCTCTGCCAGTTGGATCTCTCCTCAGCCTCAGCTTATCCCCTCTTTTTGAATGAGGTCCTGTTTCTCACTGGGAATTTGTATTCATTTCTACTCAAAGCCTAGGAGCACCCCCAGCTTAATTCCACTTCCAATAAAAGGTCTGTGTATGTGTTTTAGACCTTAAAAATAGTGTGAAGTCAAGCCTCAAACTCCTAAAAATGAAAGAGGTCATGAATCCTTACTGAAAACTTGTTCTTCCCCTGCCAAGAACCAAGGGGAGATCGGCAGATTTCCGTGCTGTTTCTGCCAGGCTCGCTGTGAGTATAATACTCCTTTGTGTGCACAAGGATCTGACATTCCTCCCTGCCCTGGGTGGGCCCACCCTTAAAACCCTAAGCTTTAGGCTACCTGGGAAGCTTGAGATTTCCTTGGGGGCAGGGCCTTCAGTGTTCACTTACATCCTTGACTCCTCTTCCTACTTCTTTTCTGCCCTTAGATGCTTCACTTTTAAGAACTAAACCATTTATTTAGAGGGCATTATTAATATTTTAATCCAGCATGTTGTATTTTTTTTTTTTTTAGTAGAATTTCAGGATCTCTGGTTCATCATATTGCTGGAAACTGAAGTGTTACCTTTTGATTTGTGAAAAGCTACCTTAAATCATATTCTCAGGGTAATTTTCCAGAATTTAAGGCTCACTCCTCTGAGGGGAATGAGAAAGAACTTGTCGGCCAGTCGCCAGTAGACAGTATTTTAGCAATCAAATCCACTGAGTTTAATTTATTACCCTTTTTTGGGTATCTTCTTTGTTCGAGGCACAGGGGCTGGCATCAGCATTCTTGAGGGAATTAGCAATTTAGTATAGATCTGTGTACTTGATATGCTGTCTCCTTACTGTTGAGATGCCTAAAAATGAATGAGGTGCTGGAGAGAGCTGGAGGCCATGTGTGTGAAGGTTCAGGGCAAGTTTTGGGGAAAACAGTGATGAGTTCATTAGACATTTGTAGATTATGAAGTTGGAATGCAGATTTCTTAGAATAAGTCTTCGATAGAAAGGCATAGAAATAGCTAAAGATAAATCCTATTTTCACCTATGAATCTTCTCAGGTTTAACCTCTTGCTAGTATTCTGTAAATCAAGTGGAAATACTTTCTGTCCTATTACAAATTTAGTTCCTTCTCTCCCTTCTCTTTATGTAACCTGTCGTGGTGAGTGATCACCATAGAGAAAAATTTACCTCTGCCAAGCCTTCTCTGAATCTCCTCATGTTAATTGCTTCACCTGCCTTTCCAGAATAATTTATAGAAGTCTCCGTTAGGTCACTCACATAGCATCACTGAAATGCACTGTTTTGAAATTGTTTTTCCTTCTAAATGAATTTGGCTGCCCTGCTAACAGTAATAATAAAAGCTTCGCTTGTGAGTGCCGCATATGTGAGTAGGCACCGATATATATCACATCTACAGCCTATAACTTGTGAGATGGGAATAAGTACACCCGTTTTGCAGATGATGATGATGAAACTGAGACATACGAAGCAAATAACTGTATCCAAACTTTACCGTGACTAAGTAGCAAGACTAGGCTTTAAAGTTGATTTGACCCCCTCACTGGTAAGAAGGTCACATTCTGTACTTTTGTTACTGCTCTCGTGCCTGGAGTGGTTTCTAGCTCAGAGCGTGTGCTCAGGGGATATTTACTGAATGAAAAACAACATTGAGATAAGTCTTTAATGGAAGCCTTTATGAACTTAGAGTGATCTCCAACAAATATTTACAGATACACCCAAGTTTTGAGTCCTGGGTTAGGTGTATGGCACCTATCAAATTCTAAGTGTGTGTACAACTGCATACACACGCGATACAAAATGAATTAAGTAATTGTCATAGAATTAGAACTTTATTTTTTTTTTTAAGTTTATTCATTTTTGAGAGCAAGGGAAGTGCAGAGAGAGAGGGGATGGGACACGGAATCTGAAGCAGGCTTCAGGCTCTGAGCTGTCAGCACAGAGCCCGATGTGGGGCTTGAACTCACAAACCGCGAGGATCATGACCAGAGCTGAAGTCAGATGGTTAACTGACAGAGCCAGGGGCCCTGAAGTGGACCGTTAATATCCTGTATTGCAGAATCAAAATATTTGGGTATTTGTATCTCTAACCTATCATAAGATTTCCATCACTTAGCTTGGGTGGGTGAACTGCTGCAGCTATAGGCCAAATCTGGCCTGCCACCTGTTTTTATAAATAAAGGTTTTGTTGGAACATAGTCACGCCCATTTGTTTACATGTCTGTGGCTGCTTTCGTGCTGTAAGGACAGAGTTGAGTGGTTGTGACAGAGATGACGTGGCCAGCAAAGCCTAAACTACTTACTATATGACCCTCAGAAAGTTTGCTGACTCCTGGCATAGATCACTGTTGGTACATGACTTGGTTAACCATTCCCCTGCTCTATTTCAAGGGTCTTCATGCTAGATTTGAAATTCAGCCAGGTGATGCTTGTCTGTTCATAAATGGACTTCGTGTGGATATGAGTGCTTATGATCCTTTTAGGTAAGTATTGAATTACTGATACAAACTAACTATGACTTGTATAAAGGCAAATGTTGTCCTAAGTTTTGTATTTGCCAAAATGCAAATACTTACTTTAAAGGTAAGTCAAATACATGTGTTTGTGCAAGACTTCAGAAAGTCTTGTATTTGTCATGGGCAGAATTCTGTTATTATTTTAGTGGAGTACTCACAAGTGTCCTAGAACGCAGAATTGGGAGAGACCTTGGCAACATCTGTTCAGATGTGAAAATTGAAGTTTCTGAACTTTCGTCCTATACTTGTCACATTGTTGGGAACGGTCTTTCATGAGTAGGTCTGTCCGTTAGCAGGGAAGTTCCTTGGGATTGGGCTGAGCAGCTGAGGACTTCTACCCTCCAGAAAGGAACTGAAAGGAACATGACACATTTCCCCAGAAGAATGAAAACAAAAAGAGTTTAAAGGACTTCTATTTGTCAGAAAGGAAATTTGAAATTATAGAATGCAGGGTATTATCTGTTTAGGTCAAAAACAATTCTTGAAAAATGCTGTAGGGCAAAATTACAAAGTATTGTATTTATCATGGCCACTGGTCCATAAATTAGTCAAGGGTCAGACAGAAGAAAACTCAATCTGAAATTATTTTACATTTAAAGAGAAGCATAAAACTACTTTAAAAATTAATAAGGTAAACTGAGTAAACACAATACTTTAGTTCAGATATTCTATTTTAATTCAATTGAATAAACTTTCATTGAACTTCAGTTAATGTTTATCATCTTTTCTTACCAATTTGGAAAGAGTAGGAAAGTATAGGAATGACTGAGAAACAGTAGTTCAAATGAGACTTTTCTCTTTATTTAGTTGGATCCTTGGGAAAAATGATAATGAAGTATCTGTAGGCTAAGTACTGTACATAGAGTAGAGTGGTTGTTAGCTCCTGGCCTGTGAGCTTCAGGGGGACAAAACTTCATCTGTGCTCAGGAACAGTGAAAGTGGGTTTAAGAGAGGGAGAAAAAGGGATGCCTGGGTGACTCAGTCGGTTAAGCGTCTGACTTCAGCTCAGGTCATGATCTCGCGGTCCGTGAGTTCGAGCCCCGCCTCGGGCTCTGTGCTGACAGCCCAGAGGCTGGAGCCTGCTTCAGATTCTGTATCCCTGTCTCTCTCCACACAACCCCTGTGTCTCAAAAATGAATAAACATTAAAAAAAATTTTTTTTGAGAGAGGGAGAAGAATGGTGGGTAGATTTCGGGAAAGTCTTCATAGGAACATTTTGCCCAGTAATTTAGAAAGGCTTTAGGCTGTTCAAGAAATAAAGCCCCCTTGGCTCCTCCACCTGGTAGGTAGCGATCTGCACAACACGTAATACAAAATCACTAGTCGTAACTACTGTAATTCCCTCCGAGGAGGAAAAGAAAACGCGTGAGGATATTTAGGTTTTCTGGCATTTTTAGCCCAAAATAAACAAATTCTCCAAAAGAAATCAGAACATGTAGAATAAAACCAGTGTGGAGCATGAAAGGAAGTGATTCAGGAGAGAGGAGAAGGAAGGAAAATATCCTATTACTGAAATTATGTCCTAAATCTAGAGCAAGGTCCTGTGCCACTAGTACTTCAGAATTGCCTGTTTAAGAAAAGATTGGGAGTGAGGAATTAGCTTCTTTCCCATCTCCTGTCTCATTGCATTTTGGCTTGTTGAGGCCTGGTACCATGCACCGTGACCTTCAGGTCCTGGAAGTAGTGGGAGGAGCTGGAGCCTCCATGGGTCAGGCCGGCAGTGGTTCAGTCATGGCCCAGGCCGAGCCTGGCTCTCCTCCCCAGCGAGGTTAGACAGCAGGAGGCTGTAGCAGTGACCAGGGAGGAAGGCAGGTAGGGCTGAGCAAATTTGGAGCTCCATAAATGGTGTTTCACACCTGTGCCCTAGAGCCACCGACTCACCTTTTCCTTTGAACAATCACCTCAGCCACAGATTTGACCAGACAAGCTGGTGCCAAGTGGATATTAAGCATTTTGATAACCAACCTGTTCTGCTTGAGTGGTGTCACCACAGTATACCTGCCAAAGAGACAGACGGAACAAAGGCGTCTTGATATCCCTGCTTGTGTGGGGCTTCTTTGTGTATCTGAAGTTATCTGACTCACAATCCTTCGGGGCTCTTGATAAATAGGTATTTGTAATGCACGCAGCATTAGAATTCAGTATTGCAAATTAATTCAGTATTAAAATTCAATTCAGTAAATATCTGAGTGCCTGCATGCTACAGAAGCTGGTCAATATTGGGGGTATAATGGTAGAGATAGAAATAAGTGGTCTAGTCGGATAACTGATCCCAAATATAGAATGACAGTGTGAATTAGAAAAGATAAAGTGCAGTGCTCTGGGAGGTTATAACTCCAGAGATTTAAACTAGCTCTTGGTGGAACATAGGGACAAGTAGAAATGCCAGATTTCTTCAAGGAAGTGATAATTTAAGCTAACACTTAAAGGACGAATCAGGCAAAGTGGACGGTAGAGGTTCTGCGAGCAATGGGGTATTTGGAGAAAATGACGGTGGACTCCTTTGGCCGGGCTGCGGAGTGAGAAGCCAGAAGAAGCTGAGGCCACACACGTGAGAAGGGCCAGCTTGCGCGACCCAGTTTCGGATTTTTGCCTTTTGTCTTCAGGGCTGGAGAAGCCAGTGAAGGGCTCTAAGCCAACCTAAAGACAGTACCTGTTTCAAAGAGAAGCATGAGAAATTACTTTGCTTCACAATCTATAGATGTAAGGCATTTTCTTAACAAATAGACCTAGCATATTTAAAGAACCTTTTTTTTCCCCCCCATTGGTAGCCAAAATTCAGGATTTGAAAAGAGCAGGGAAGAAACTAATGCTTATAGAGGACAGCTGTATGCCCAGTAGTGAGTTAATTTAATCTTAATACCTTATACAGTGATTATCACCATTCTCTCTTTTAGATGGGGAAATGACACTAGTGTCACTCAAAGATAGGGATACAGCTGGCAAAAAGCAGGATTCAAAACCTCATGCTCTTTCCGGTGTACTGTGTAACTCGATCAGCTTTTTCTCTTGATGGTTTTCCTTGGAGACTAGGTTGGGATAACAAAGATGGTAGATACAAAAACTGTGGAGAATATTTTTTTTTATTTTATTTTTTTATTTTTTTTTTCAACGTTTATTTATTTTTGGGACAGAGAGAGACAGAGCATGAATGGGGGAGGGGCAGAGAGAGAGGGAGACACAGAATCGGAAACAGGCTCCAGGCTCTGAGCCATCAGCCCAGAGCCCGACGCGGGGCTCGAACTCCCGGACCGCGAGATCGTGACCTGGCTGAAGTCGGACGCTTAACCGACTGCGCCACCCAGGCGCCAAAAACTGTGGAGAATATTAAAGTTGTCCAAAAAGAGTGACCAGTAAGCATCGTAAAATGTTCATTTTTTTTAATTTTTTAATTTATTTTTGAGAGAGAAAGACTATGAGCCGGAGAGGGGCAGAGAGAGGGGGAGACACAGAATCTGAAGCAGGCTCCAGGCTCTGAGCTGTCAGTACAGGACCTGACATGGGGCTCGAACTTATGAACCACAAGACGATGACCTGAACTGAAGTCAGAGGCTTAGCCAACTGAGCCGCCCAGGTGCCCCGCATCATAAAATTTTAAAAACGGAGAGAGCACTGGCAAGCAATCCGGAATTCTTATCTTACAAAATAAGAGAATTTAGACCGAAGGGGTTAAGAATTTCAAGAACCCTCACATGAAGTAGCATGGTAGCCCAGACTAAATCTTACAATTAGATTGGGATTTGGGGGATCTAAGCTAGTGCTCTTTTGAGCATACACGTCATCTTCTCATAGATTGGAGGCGGATGGGTAAAAACGGTGCTTTGTAAAGCAGTGGTCAGGAGTGCCTGGGGTACAGACATTCAGAGCCAAGTCATCCAGGCCAGCGGAAAACACTAACAAAAACCAGCTTTTGTAAGAGTTCGGATATTAGATCTCAGCCTTCTAAATGTAGATCTCTCCAGGCCTGCCTGAGCATGGTATTCTGAAATCCACACATTGCTTTATTCTGATTCTGTTCATTTCTGAAAAGCGAAGTGACTTCTTCCGTGGTTGGATCTTGTGATGAAGCAGTTCGGTTAACTATTATAAATATGAATTTTAACACTTGGTTTCAAAAAGCAATAAAGTCCTTTCTTGCCTGGGAAAGCTTTACCTTTGCAAACACACACACACTTCACCACTACCCATAAAGTCTTACCTTTACAGATACAGGGAAGCACTGCCTTCCTATAGCATTCATACCCCAGCTCTGTCCTCACCCACTGAGAGGCCTGGGCAGGAGACCACCTGTCTGGGCCTCGCCTGCATCACCAGGACGTCCTGAGGCAGTTGTGAGGTGCGCTCTGTTTGGGGAGGACGTAGACTTACCTGGAACACAGTGTGAGCTTGATCAGTAGAAGTGTAAGGAATCAAATTGCCCAAACTTTTTGCCAGTGGGATTGTATATTGATGTTGTTATTTTTAGCAGTAATCTTCCTGTCGTGTTTAAGAGCTCTCAAAGTGTTACATATATGAAGAGAAATTTTAGTGTGTGTTCTAAACAGATGTGAACTTTCATGTTTTAATGGGGCTTTTTCTGTGCTAAAATTTTATATCATGGGTCCCCTTGTTTTATTAGTTGATTTACCAAAATGGTGACCTAGTATATTTTTCCCTTCATTTTTGGCTTGCTCAGGGATGAGCATATCTTCACTTCTTTGCTAAAGAGTGTAATAAATATATCTTGTTGCTTTGCCTTTTAAATAGAAAGATTTTGTCAATGTACACAAAAAGTCAACATGAGCTTACCCTAGATAATTAGAACTCCTTGTTTGTTAATAAGTTTTATATTTTTCCTGATATTCGTAAAAATACCAGTGGAATCTGTTTCTAATGCTTTAAGAAACTTATAAACATTAAAGTTTTTTTTAATGCGGCAAATGAAAGTAAAACTCGTTTCTTTTCTTTAAAAGAATTTTGGATATGCTGAAACTAGAAGGAAAAATGATGAATGGCCTTCACAGTCTTGGGATCAGCAAAGAAGATATGAGGAAATTTTTAAAATTAAAATCCCATGTTTGGGACCATACCTATGCATTAGATATTAGGCATTCTTCTATAATGGTAAGTGCTCATGTGTAGTTCCTTTTTTAAAAAAGGTTTTTTTTAATGTTTATGTTTAAGAGAGAGACAGAGACAGAGTGCGAGCAGGGGAGGGGCAGAGAGAGAGACAGATAGGGAAACACAGAGTCTGAATCAGGCTCCAGGCTCCGAGCTGTCAGTAAAAAGCCTGATGCGGGGCTCAAACCTACTAACCAGGAGATCGTGACCTGAGCGGAAGTCCCACACGCTTAACGTGCTGAGCCACCCAGGCGCCCCTCATGTAGTTTAAAAACCTTTAGTAGCTTTAAGACTGAACGTAAAACCCATTGTTGGCAGGCCTTCAAATAAATGTAAGCATTTTGGAGAAGGTTGCAGGAGAACTCCAAAGAAAAGTGAAAATACAGACTCCTCCCCTCTGATTTCTTGTGTTAGCTTTCCTGTCCGCCCTGTTCTCTGCGTTTCCTCGCAAGAACTCACTCGTTCAGGATCCGTCCCAGCTTTAAAAAAAATAATAAACACAAATAACCCCATGAACGACAGCAAGAATTGAACATCCACTATTAAAATCAGTGGAATGTAAGGATGCCACCTACCATCACGACAAGCTCGTCTGACCGGTTAACAGTGGCCGCAAGCCTTCCGGTCAGTGCTGCACCTGCGGGATTGGGCGTCTGCTCTCGTCCCCACCTGCTCGCAGCTCCGATGCCTTCCCGAGTGAGGCCCGTGAGGCTGTCAGTGGCCTTCTCCCTCCTTTCGTTTCTAGGATGTGATATACTCTTCTCCCCACTTTCCCTTCGTCGTGCTCCCTCCAGCCGGGCGGCTCCTGCTCACTCTTACGGCTACAGCTCCCAACAGCTGGGACCAAGAGCAGCTTTGGAGGATATGTTCCTGTGTGCCCTGTGCAGAGGAGTCCCAGCATCCCCTTACATTCGGCGATTCGCCAGAAGGACTCACGGAGCCTAGAAGTTGTCATACTCGAGGTTACAGGCTGTTGTGAGCATAACACAGAGTGGCGTCCGCAGAGGGAGAAAGCACGAGGTGAAGTCCAGGGGAGACCGGGCGCAAGCTCCCACGTGCTTCACTTCCCGCGTGACCATGCACGCCAGGCGCGCTAGAGCCGGTCTGTCGTGTAGGCATACGGTGGCTGGGTGACTGAGGTCAGCCACTCAAGTTCCTGGCCTCCAGACGGAAGGAAGGTGTTCATCCTGTCATGTTCACGTTCGCTCTGTACAGACTGCCGGAGCCTGCAGCGAGGTCCTCCGCGAGGGAGAGAGGCCGCAGTCGAAACCTCTTAAGGGCTCAGTTACCGGAAGCCAACCTAGAAGCCCTTGTACAGAACGTGCAAAGTGTGAGCAGCGCGGCCCACTGAGTTAACCCCTTCTACCCCGCCACGTACACACACGTGTGTGTGTCTGTATACGTATTTATTGTTACACGATTACCAATCCTTCCTTATACTTTGGGCAGTTAGTTTTTATAATTTTGCAATTTTGTCCTGTGATTCTTTGAGGACTTTGTTCCTTACTAGACCATATAAACTTGAAAGTAGGAATTTGTATCCATTTTTTTCCTCTCACCATTACACCCCTGGTTTTAGTAGGTACTCAATAAATATAAATATTCTTTGAACGAATAAGTAATTATTTATCTCAAACCAACATAAAACATAATTTTTAGTTGTGAAACTAGGAACATTCTAATTACAACATAATATCACCATTATGATATAACATTAGTATAAAAAAGTTTGGCAGTTAGAAAGGAGAAAATAAAAGTATCATGTGGCAGATTATATAACTAAAACTCCTCCAAGACAGCTGTTACAATTAATAAGACTTCAGTAAAATGGGTTTGAAGTGACAGCAGATCAAAAGCTTTATTTCCAAAAGCCACTTGGAAGACACAATGATTTATTCATAATATAAAAATGCAAGTACCAATCTCTCCGGTATCTCACCACTGCGTTGGTGCAGAGAAGAAAGAGATTGGATAGTGGTGATTAAAAGAAAAGCAGAGATGGAGAGGGAAGATGGCGGCGTAGGAGGACGCTGGGCTCACCGCGCGTCCTGCTGATCACTTAGATTCCACCTACACCTGCCTAAATAACCCAGAAAACC